>NW_019525419.1:801844-887618 GCF_002814215.2 Seriola lalandi dorsalis | reverse complement strand
GGGGGGGGCACTCAGAGATGGGAGGTCATTTCCATTTCAGCTGAGGTTAGCTTGATGAATGGACTGCACTCCACTCAGTAACAGTCACAGACAAACCTATTGACTTTCTTAAAACCCCATAAATCATCCTATAGATTACCACACCGACTTACTATATTGTGCAGACACACACACACACACACCTACGTGCAATCAAAAACACATTTGAAAATTCAAACGCTGGAAACTGGAAAAAAAAATCGATCCCTTGTGGAAGGAGCCTACCAGTGGTTCTGCATGTTTTAGCCCTAAACTACAACTCACATACACAGATCAATGCTGACGATTTTCTGCAGCGTACCAAAAGCCATTATTTGCCCTAACGTCTGAGGTGTCAGCTGACATACAACATTTTTGACAGTCTAGATCAGGAATTAAAAGCTTTTTGGCAGGAGACTCAAACGTTGGCTGTCAAAGCATCTTTAATAGCACCAGAGTTTTGAAAATGGCCCCTTCTCACAGCTGCAGCAGCATGTGACAATACTGTAACATTGACAGCAAAATAAAGGTGACAAAATATAAATCTCAAAGGCCATTATACGATATATTTAAAAAGGCCCTTTCTGGAAGCCCCTTTCCTTACAGTAAAGTGCTTGTCTGAAATTTTTGGTGGTTTGCAAACAGAGAAATAGGATTACCACCAGGCACTGACACAGCAACAAGCAATTTTGCATTATAAAACAACTTCAACATCATCGGCCCAATCGTAGTGAGACCTTGTTCTTTTGATCCCAACCTTAACAGAGTCCTTAACGGGTAGCAAAATTTGAAAAAGTACTCACTAGTATTCTGGCCACATATTGTTTCATCTGGCTCAATATACGCTTGTTCTTTGGCCCAAGTCCGGCCCACAAACAGCATTACTGTCAGACGCTTCCACATGTGGACCAAACACAGAAAACCCTCCTGGCTGTCAGCCAACACTGGCGGGTAACAGCTGGAATCAGCCCAGATGTGGAAGAATGGGACAGACTTAGACCAAGGAAACAGGCATATGCTGAGCCAGGAGTCTCATTTTGCTACCTGGGTTACGTTTCACAGGTTAGATTTTAAGACTTTACATGTCCATTTTCAAACCGTGGTGAAATAAATGGAAACCAATGGCTGCAAAAGGTAGAAAAGAAATATGACATTTTGTGTTTTGCTTAAAAAGCATTAATAATGTAAAACTGAACAATAAAGATGAAAAGTGAAGCGGGTCAATTGCAGTGACAGACTCTCACTGTCAGCTAATAGTGAGAAGTGTCTTTCGGCTCATTGTTTTGTTTTTATGACCCACAACTTTATTCTATGGTTCAGTCTTTTCAATTTTATCAACTTACTTTTCTGCACCAACAGTCTTATAACCTGTACACTATCTGTGTCTGTCCAAAACCAAACGCTGCTGGAGGCACAAATGTTTGCGGCTAGCCGGCGAACAAACAGGGTAAGCTGCTAGCATGGACCAAAATTAATGAGTAGACGGTGAATGGACAAAGTTAGCCAAAATAGTGAAAAGCCAAAGTTCCAAATAGCCAAAGCTAGTAAATAGCAAATAGCAAAATAAGACTCGGTTATATTTCTCCAAAGTTGGTGAAGACCAAAGAGCTAAAACAATATCAGACTTACATTTGGTTACCAGAAGAACAACTCTAAATTACTGCTAATCTGCATGTGCTAACAGACAACTGTTTGCTAACATGTTAGCACTAAGTAACCAATAGTACTTAAATATACACAATTTGTAGTTAACAGGCTCAAGCAAGCAAAACCACCTTAAAGGATTTCAGTCATTTTGAGTTTTTAGATTTTTACTCTCTTTACAATTCTGTTGTTTCCACAGATGAAATCCACCTGTTCTGTGACCTATCATTTACCGCAGTGCACTGCAATGTCAGCCCCAACAGACCAGTAAATACTGTGGTGGAAGCTGCTCTGAGTGAGGGAATGATATACCCTGACACAGCAGGCCTCATTGGCTGACACAAAAGGACAATAAAAGGTCAAGGGGTGGTGACTTGGTCAGCATGACCCTGAATCCAACAGCCTGCCAGTGTCCTTGCTCAAGAGTCCCACTTGTTCCAAGACCTTGCTGCCTCATCTGCACTCTGATCTACACAAAGTAAAAGATGCTCTAGGGCATTTTGAAACATCTGGAACTTCATTCCCATATTTTATTCCTATAGACTGACTACTCGCTTTCATCTCTTCTTGTCTTTCTCTCTCTCTACATGAACTATATATATATATATATATATATATATATGTATATGTGTGTGTGTATCCTGCAGCATCCCTCTCTTCATTTTCCTCTCCTGCTGTGAGGTTGTGATTTTAGATGCTAGCTTCAAAGGGAATGATAGACAACCACAACGGTACCAGAAGAGGATGCAATCCTTTGGCTAAACTTTAATCCGATGCCAATAATGAAAACTCTCAACCAGTAACTGAACCAGCCCCCCTGTCAAGAAATTACTGAATAGAACATTTTGAAAGGCAAAATCTGAGATTTAATCCAACTGACAATTAGTCATTGTGCAGATCACATGACTCTCCTTCTTATTTGTATTTGTGCAATATTCCCAACACCTTTGTTAAATATTGTACGTCAGTGTCTGTGCTAATAATCACTCTTCATAAATCTGACAGCTGCCAACCCCACACAACTCAAAAATTAACAATAGCGATGACAACACATAAAGCTCCCACTCATGCATTACACACATACCCAACCTACCTTAGTGTAAACCCCCCATGACAGTTCCGTCTCTGTCACCATGACAACAATCCCAAACATCCCGAAGATGAGTGCGTAGTCGCTGAGCCGCTTTCGCTTCTCAAACAGCGCCCTCCGGTGGCCAAGCTTGTAGCCAATGTCCCTGTTCTTCTTTTGCGGCGCCCTGCATCCGCCACGCCCGCTGCCCTCCCTGACCAAGCTCTCGTTGGACGCTTTGCTGGGGTCTTCGCCACCGTTGCCCTTGGACACCACCACCTCCAGGCCAGAGCTGTGCAGCGTCTGCAAGGGTTGCGTCTCCGAGTCGAGCTCCGCGAGGTTGCGGCGCGACGAGGACGCCAGGCTGCCCACTAGTGGTCTCACCACTCCGCCATTGTACTTGCAGGTGTTCATGGCTATCTGAGGGAGTCGGCCACTGCTCTCGGAGAGGGAGGGCTTGGATCCAGCATGGCTCAGCTTCTTCTGCTCGGTAGTGGCCTGTTAACAGGAAGGATAGTGATAAATACAATACTATCACAACAAAAAGGGTGTAAAAACAAACAAAAAAAACTGACAGTAGGTTGAAGAGACACACACACAGGTGTACTTTAAATAGAGCATTGATGTGGGAGTTATATCTGTGTGGCTCTGGAGAGGGCAAAGAGAGGGAAGGATCTTGCAAAACAATTTTGGTTATAAAAGCAGACAGATTTAGTGCTCAGCAGGACATGTGGCCAACTTACAATATGAACCCACAAATATCAACAGTTCTTCTCTGAAGGTCCCAAATACTCAAGGTCTGTTTTCCTGAGCAACATATACTGAGAGCTGGTGACAGAGAGGTGGTTGCTCATTAAGAATTGTTTGTATCTGTGTTATTAAGTGTTTAAACAAAAAGACCGTTTTACAGTTAAACTAGGACTTTCAAGAACTCCCTTTGTGTTCTTCCCTTATTGGACACTATGTTTCGTGTGTACCAGGTTTTCCTTCAAGAAAGTGGCATCAAACCTAGATGACTCAAAAACAAATAAATAATAAATGGGCTGTGATGTATAAATAAAACCATATAACCAATAGTGGACCCTACAAAGTGCAGAAAATTGAATCTTTGCGCTGCACAAATTTAGATATGAATGATTAATGTTCGGCATGACCCTGTTTTCCGTCAGAGAAACACTCTTCCCCTGCAGAGACGAGCCACGAGTTTCCCAAACGAGCGCAGAGAGGAAGAAAACATGAAACTTCTCAAATCAGGCGTGCCACCGAGACCAAATGTGAGATTACAACTATTTTAAGAGTAAAAACAAGGGAAACCATTTGTCTTGAAACTCAAAGGATACTGTACACTGTAAATCTTCTTGAGGGTATAAGGGCACCTTCGGGGCAAGTTGAAGAACACATACACACTGGCAACACATTGGCATAAAAATACAACGTTCAACCAATAAATTGTACTCTTTGTATATAATTTCCAATTTTGAATGATGTATGAGAGAATACTTAAACTTCTTTTACTTAAATCACCTGCATGTTTGTTTTCCAACCTGATGCCGTGGCCGCTCTTCTCTTCTTACATTCAGCCGTCTATCGTTTCTGCTCTTCCCGGCAGATAGGAGTGAGTTTCTGTCCCAGTTACACAGACAGAAAATGTTCTATCCATGCAGACGCTGTAGAGCAGTCACCCCAGAAGCATCTATCTGCCTGTCTATCCCCTGCCCTTCAGAGACTCGGGTAGATTATCATAATGGGTTATGAAAACTTCACATGGAACAGTGCTTTTTCCGAAACAAGTCGGGGGTGTGTGATAGCACCGCTGGCCCTTTTTATTAGCCTTGACAAAGCATGCCTAATGCCTTTAAATGTGCTGGTGGGAATAAAGAAGGGCGGCCCTAATGGAAATTTACTAACTCCGGTCCTGTGATGCTATCGTCTTGCGCATATTGTGGCTCCATGAGAACAGGACTAAAGGTTAGGGATTAGTGCAGCCCATAGTGTTTCTAATCCCCTTTTCTGTATTAAATTGCTTTTTAATCTGTGCCATTAGGACCCTTCTACACTTTTGAAGACGTGTAGTGAGTGAACTTTTGGTTTGAATGACAGGAAATACTGCAGAAAAAGATACTGATATGGCAATAGTTGTCCAGATTCTGTTCTCTATAAGAGGATAAAAACAGAACAAAGAGTGCTGAATTTCGAAAATTTGATCTAAGTTCAACAATTAAGATACCAGCAAGTTCCTTAAAGACACTCAGTGTCTTTTGACTCATTTTGTACATTGTGCAAAACGTGAACTATTTCAATTTATTACTTACTGCAGTAAGAGCAAGAGATGCAACGAGAATCAGTCACTACATGTATATTTCACTACATAAGTATTTTTGCTACATTGTTATTTCACTGTCACACAAAATTAAAAAAGTTTCAATGTAAATTATAGATATCTTGGATTTTCCCAGCACCAGGAACAGCTCACAATCATGAAAACTCAATATCAGCATCAAAATATGACTGAACATGAAGCACAGATGTGCACAGACTATGACAGAATTACTGACTATAGCAAAATTATCCAGAAAAAATATTGTTATTGTAGCCAAAACACGTACAGGCTGAGCAGCATAAGATAGTGTTGAAATATTGTTGGACTGAAATCATCTGCGTAGATTATTTTAGTCGGATACTTCAATAAGTTTTGGTGAATGTTTCTAAAGTATCTATGCTTATTTCCTGTATAAAGATCTACAGTTGAGCTGCCAGTCAGTCTTTTGAATGTGTTGAATCCACAGCGAACTGGTACTGAGTAACTACAAAATATGATTATTCCTTTGGATCTGAGTGTCACAACATGATGTCATTCATTCTCAAAAGAGAATTTCCTGCTTTTGTGTAGGAAGTAAAAAAACTGTAGTATTTTTAGTCTCAGTCAAACTTTCAGAGTGGTTCTGAGATGCTTGATATGCAAATATGGCTCCTGGACTATAATATCTGAGAAACAATCAAGACAACTACCTCAAACAAAGGTTGTGCATGTTTGTAGAAAATGTTGCTTATACTGTTTTGTGCAAGAGTATAAGTGTATTTTTACTGTTTGTCCTACTGTTGTCTTACCACACACAGACATCAGGAGCAATTTGGGGTGCAGCACCCTGCTCAAAACCGAACCACCAACCCTAAAATTAAAGTTAAAGCCATCGTGTGTGACCGGTCTCTCACAAACTGTGTACTGTAGTTATATCCCAAGATCATTGTCAGACTGAGCTGTGTTCAACCGTTTCTCTTTGTTTATAAGATGTTCTAGTGCCAGACGTGGCCTCTCTGACTCACCTATCCCTCACTTTTTTGAGTGCAGTTGTACCATTTTATGTCTAATTTGTAAATTTCACATCATTTACATTTTGTCTCATGATACAGTCAAGATGTGGATTCATCAGATCGGCATGACCTCTGACCTCTGAGCAAGTGTGACTGTACAACAGATGACTGACAGGCCTCAGTTAAGCATAAATCCACCCTGATGCAAAGTCGAGGCTCTCACTGAACCCATGTAATCGTAATCTGGTTTAGGGCTCCTCTCTTAAATATTAAAACCAGAAGCCACTAAAATGTTTGAGCCTAAAATCTGAATAATGAGACACAAAATGTATTCCCCTAGTTTGGTTTCCAGTGACCAATTACATGGCCATAAATCAGAGTAATATAGCTATGTTGTGACACCATGGGACAAAGTAGGAGCCTGAGATGTAAAAGGAGAACACCCTGGGAAGTGTTGCTCCAATAACGTAAATGAACAGGATTGATGATGGAAACCGAGGGTGCAGGGCTGCTGTTACATCCTCAGCTTTAGTTACCTGTTTCTGGTGATCATTCGTCACTGAACCAGGTCAGGACCGACCCAAATATGGGCAAATGTTCCGTCAGTCAGTTTGTGTGAACACTGACGCATTATGTTTCTGAACACTACTACACAAAATAGACACAAAATAAAGAGAGAGAATATCGAGGGACGCGTGTCTGACTTTTTCCTGTGTAAGACTGAAGAGTCCTTCACACACTTTACAGCAGGAGTTCTCACATCCTGTTCCAAAACCTCAAACCACTCAATCACTTCCATACTCTCACCCACTTATCCAGCCAAGCTCCCGTCTCTTTTCACATTTCCCCTGCAACCCGACTAAACAGTGCAAGGGCACCGTGGGCCAGCGTTGCCCTTGTTGTCCTCTGATGCCCCCGCCGAGGAGACACGGGGAGGCTGCCCGGCCAGTCGACCAACGGCTCAATTTCATTCTGAATGGCACGCAGCATCCAGGCTCTATGAAATGGAGCCTCATAATCAAATTGAAAAGCCTCAGTGCAGAACAGTTTAAATGAAGGCAACTCTCTGCCTCACTCTTCTTTCTCTCTCTCTCTCTCTCTGTCTCTCTCCAGCCAGCTCAAATCTAATAGAAAATCCTCATTCTTTAGTCTTGTATAGGGCTACAGTGCTGCAGTCTTGAAGGCTTATATACCCTAAAAATGGAATTGTGCTTTATAAAATCAAATGTTTTCAATTCTGTGTGTGTGTGTGTGTGTGTGTGTTTGTGAGTTGAGCATGTGGATGCCAGTCTGTTTAATTATGCGTGTGTGTGTGTGTGTGTGTGTGTGTATGTGGGTGGGTGGGAGGATGTGTGCATATGTGTGCTAGTTGAACAAGCTGAGCCTCAGCCAGGCATTGGATTAGGTCGGATATTGACGCAGACAGTGTGCAACAACGAAACAAGCACGAGGAGGAATTGTTTGAGAGGATCCACGTGTATGTGTAAGATCTGTGAAAAGGGGACAGATGCCGACAAGGCTGACATGAAAGGAGGATCACAACAGAGAAAAAAGAAGAGGGAAAAGCGACAAAATAAGGCAGAAATCTAAAAATTGAGGGAACATGAAAGATAGAGGGAGCGAAATAGAAAGAGATAAATGAAAGAGAGGGAAGACAGCTCCCTGTGGGTGTCTCTGCCAGCCCCTGGAGTGATTGAGAGCTGCAGGCTATACTCTCCAGTTTGTCCCTGCACACTAGACGCTGTCACATTTCTCTGACAGGCCAGCAGGCAACAGGGCTCCTCCGTCCATCCCTGACCAGCATGTGGATCATTACTCAGCGCTGGTAAGGACAGAGGAAAACCAGAGGCTGCAGCCCCACATTCATACAGGACAATCCTCCATCAGCGTACTCCGTCTGTGTGCTGCGATGATGGAAATAAACAATATATATTTAATGAAGAATCTTGTTAGAGCATCAAGTGTTCAGAAATGAATACCACGGGTGTTCAAATCGTGTCATACCACTATAAATCAAAATTTGTCATCTTTATCTAAATGCTATTTCCTGCAGTTGAGTCTGTGTGTGCCCACTCTTATTGCCGTATACTTCATGTCCTTACATCTCTGCTGTTAAATGAAGGCAGCTTCTGAGGGGTAAGTTGAAGTCGCTGCATTTCACAAAGACACAACATTCCCAGGGATTGAAGAGGCAGCCGCTATTCAAAGAGTTTTCCCAGAATATTCTCGCACTGACTTCACACGTCTGGTAAGGTTGGTGAGTGTGTGGACAGCTGCACGATGTGCACTGGGACAAGACTGGAATATGTGTGTTGAAACACATGAAAAGCACATTGAAGAGTGTGCACAGTCTTATTTTTCACTTCATACATTTATTCAAACTCTTACACACACACTCACTCACACACACACACACCTACTACATCTACATCTACAGTGTGTAACATCACTAACGCTGCCACAGTGAAGATAATAACAATATAGTAAAGCTCACATCTCAACCCAAAATACGCTTGTGTTATAAATATTGACGTAGTGAGTCAGAAATAAAATCATAAAATAAAATAAAATGAGCCCTGAGCCCACAGTTGCCACCCATACACAGTCCAGTCATGTGGGATTCAGCTGACCAATGGTGAAAATATGATCACTCAGTCAGTCAGTAAGGGACATTTGCCATTATAGGGATGGCCCTGCTGTTGTGGTCCAGCCTATAAATTACCTTTTTGTTTTATATTCTCATTCTATTTATATAAGATGGTTATATTAAGGTCAGCACTTGGTTAAGGTATCTGAAAGTTCACTGTCTTGGTTACATGCTGAAAATGTCAACACTGGCTGGAAGCACAAGATGGGCCACAATGACTTTTTCAAAACCACAATCTTTCCCCTAAGCTTAACCAAGTGTCTGGATAACCTAATTTTACACAGGAGGGACACAGGACAAAAACCCCAACTTCTGTTGACAAAGTCCAGTGCTTTGAATTGATGATTCTTGTTATTGGCGTGCTCGAGGGTGGTCTTGAAATGACTTTGTGTGAGTGCCAAAGATCTGGAACAAATAAAACATCTGTAATGCAAGATACATATTTCATAACTTTAGTGGTAAAACTTTCAAGACCACCACCATCAGATATCTTAAATGCACACTGTCATTTAGTGAGGACAATTAGTTGCAAGTGGCAGAGAGTGGTAGAAGCTATATAGTGTCAATTACTAGTGGCCTCAATTAAATCCCCACGGTGAAGATCCAACCCAGCAACTCAGCAAGAGAATAAAAGGCAACCATAAAATCTACACACAATAAATTGTGAGAACATTATGAACAAAAAAAAAAAAAAATCAAGTTCAGCACTGCAGTCGCCTAAGGGATGTTATAACCTTTACTGAGGAAAAGAACTAGACTAGAGAAATATGGGACGATGGCATTAACTCACAGCAGAAAAAAAGACAAGATTCTCTTACTGTTTAGTTTAGTGCTGGCACCATTTAAAGATCACATTCATTCATACTATGAATCATCTAAAACACGATGTGGTCATAATTAGTTTGGCTTTTGTGTATTTACACAGTGGTAAAAAATACAGTCATAAAACAGAGAGAGGAAAATCACACTATTATGTGAAAATAAGATTAAAACAGAGGATTCTAAAAGAAGTCGCCTTTCAAAACAAGTAAATAATGCATGAAAACCGCAGGGTGGTGGCTACATACAACAGCTGGCTGGGAAAAATATAATAATATAGGATGATATACAAATTCTGTATCAGAATCACTGTCTGAACATTCACTCTCCACACAAGCAGCAGTTAAAAATGATGGTAGTTTTTGGCTTCTATAGAAAAAGCTCAGCCTCACTAACTTTTCCTGTTATTCTTCAATTAGTGATTTAGAAAAATAAAAGCAGTCAAAAACAAGACAAAAGCTCCATGGGGAAAAAGGACACAGGTACATGCCTGTGGGAATGTGTTATTGTTAGGACTAATAACATACTGTGTTCAACAGAGACACAATACTATTATAATTAGGACCCAACAAGGTTACTCCATGTGTGCTTGTGTGAGTGTGTGTCTCATAAACTAGGTCCTGGGGAGATTGGGGTTAGAACTGAAGGGGGGGGGATACTTTCCCTGTGGGACACCCCTGCCTCATTAGGAGCAATTTTAATTTCCAGCAAATTAAAGGAGGGGGTTGTTAGAAACTTGATTTGTAGATCAGGGCCATAAAGGATGGGTTGATCCTTGACCTTGATGATGTGTGAATCTGCTATTAAATACTAGTATACACACTATAGCAATGTGATTATAGTATAGTAAAGTGTAAATATTGTACAGTTACATGCAATCACAATCCTTACACCTTCTTGGGAGTCAATTTTACAGATACAGATATTTTTACATTCAACGTGACTTTCACTTCCCAAGGATATCAGTATCTCTGATGTCCATCACCAATACACGTCCGCAAATCAGCTTTTCATCCTCATTTTAACTTAGTGCAGTGACAGCTGTCTGAAAATTCATGGGTATATTGCAAACAGGAACTACTAAATGTTATTAATGGTGCCAATTTGTAACAGTGTAAATATGTTGTTAAGTGTTGTTGCCATGGAGTCTGCTTGGACAGTGTACGGTATATTTCCTGTTTACATCCACGGCCGATGAGGGGTGTTGTGCGCAGTGTCAGACTTTGAAAATCCCTGACTTACAACAATGAGAAAGAAGGGCTTTGAAATACATAAATATATATTATATACAATTAGTGCCGTACTTTCTAATGAAGCAACAGTATTATTAAAAATGCGGTTATTGATTGAAGAAAGTGAAGGCAGCACTCACCGCTGCAGAATATTCTGGAAACCAGTAAATGTCACTTAACAAAAGATGGTTGCCCAGCCAAAGACTTATGACTTGTAAAATGACCAGTAATGTACAGTAAACCTAGGAGAGCATCTTAGGCATAGCTTGGGTGTGTGAGCATGAGCAGTGAGTGTTGATGTTCAGGGGGGAAAAAAAGGAAAAAGAGAAGAAATAACCACTCAGTTAAAAATGTATTTAAACTTCCTTTGGAATCAGCTTTTCTAACAAAAGGCAGTTATACGATGGATTTTTATTCTGATTAGGCCGCTGTTACTGTTGGTTTAATCATGAAGCATTTGCAGTTTTAGTTTCATTTCTGTGGGGACTTACGTTCAAATTCCTGAAATCTCTTGCTTCACTGTGCTCTTGTTATTTCAAATCGGTTTTTTTTATAATATCTATTTTTACACAGCAAGAAAATGGGAGAAAATGGCAATTCTTTAAATCTAAAGAACAAATGATCGGTGTAAGTACTTTTTTTGGTACAGAAGGAAAGAACAGAGAACTTAAAAATCCAACAAGATCCTTGAAAATATCAAACTGTTCTTTACTTGTGATCTAATTTAAAAACAGCCTATTCCAGGTTAGATAGGTGAATAGTTTTATAACTATAGGTTGAATAACTCCGATCTGATATTCTCAGTGTTGATGTTGACATGCGAATGCCTCCATAAAACCTCCTCCTTGAGGTTTGACATTGTACGTGGAAATGGGACTAGACGAGCATTACAGCGTTGCACTAATCAGCTCTCTAAAGCATCCTCTTTATTTTTGCTAATCAACAGTATTGCCCCATTCGTCTCCATAGACTCCCATTATGGCTGATTGCTTGATTGATGCCAGATTTGTGCTGATAACCCCCGTCATGAAGAGGCAGACCCTGTGCTTGACAAATTCCCACACAAACTCAGATGTATGAGAAGAGGTTCAGGCCAGAAATCATACTCGCTGTCAGGCACCTCTGATCTGCATTTGACCAAAGTGACTTACATATGTTTGTGTCTTGCTTAAAAACACTGACACGTGAACAGGAGGAGCTCAGGAATAGACCCATCAAACTTGAAATTAATGCATGACTCTCTCCACCAATGTACCATTATAACCTCTATAGTAGTTTATGAAAGACAAATATCATTTCTGCAAAAAACATACATATACTGTATGTATAATAATGTGCACTTACTAGATATGTTTTCAGTGACATGTAAGGCTGCCTGAATTACATTTTTCAGCAGCATTACAACAAAAAGTTAATATTCTCTGCCAACTTTCTTTGAAGTTTTTCCTTTCCTGACATACTGTATAGTGTGACTACGATTTTAAAAGTTTCAAGAGTTTTAAGCATATTGCTTGGAGACCATAACAAATGGTTACGTTAAGTAAAGAATGGTAAGTTATGGTTAAATCTAAGTAGCTCAACTACATGGGTAGGAGATTAAGAAATCACTCTTCGGGGCGTCGTGTAGCGTAGTGGTTTAAGCAGGCGCCCCATGTGTAGAGGCTACAGTCCTCGCTGCAGTTGGCCCCGGTTCGAATCCCGCATCGGACGGCCTTTCGCTTCATGTCATTCCCCCTCTCTCTGCCTCCCTGTTTCCTGTCACTCTCCACTGTGCTGTCCATTAAAGGCATAAAAGCCCCAAAAAATATACTTAAAAAAAAAAAAAAAAAAGAAATCACTCTTGACTTGAAGCATTAAACAGGATACAAACCCAGGCGTCCGGTATTAAAGACTTTTATACCCAATCGTCCCCCATAACTCCCTTCCCTACGGCTTGTGCAGAGTCGAAACTTAACAGTGTTGTCTGCACTGGACGGACATGACAGGATTGGAAGAGAGGTTTAATGTATCGTCTGGACGAGAGAAATCACGACGTATGCTGGAGTATATAGGAGAATAACAGTGTACGTGAATGAACACACTGCTGCTCTATGCGAGTTTATAGAATAGTATTATGATATTGTGCAGAGTATGTGAAACAAAACAAGTGTGTGTGAGAAAGAATGGCAGTGCACATGAAAAGATAGTAGTGCACGAATGAGACACTATAACTGTGTGTGAGGATGATAAACCTATTGTGTGACAAAGAGTAATTGTGTATGTAAAAGACAGGTTATGTGTAATTATGTGTGTTAAAGGACAAAGACCTATAAAAGTGTGTGAGAAATAGTAGCAGCCTGTGATAGAGTGAGACTGTAGCCACTTCAGTGCAGAGTAACGTCACGTACACACCGTCCATTAACATTCACATGTACAATTATCCTCTCATATGTACACTTTATGGCAGAGTCTAAGATAAGTATAGTTATGTGTTAGAAAAAATTGGCTGTGATTGCACATGTAAGAGGGTACAGTAGTGTGTGTAGGAGAGTACAGTGTAACATTACGTAACATTATGATCCTGCGCGAGAACAAACAGGCCTGTGAATTATGACCCTAAATGGCCTCTCATAACCATGTCCTTTTTCCAACTAATCAAAACGGCCGGTGATGCATGTGGGTTAGGGATACGAGACGCACAGAACACACTGAAAACATCAAACACAGCAAACAACAAAAAGCTTGAAATATAGTTTAGTCCATGTGGACCCTGAAGACTAAACCATCTTCATTAGGCGACTGTTCCCCTGGCGGCTATTTGACATCCCAACAGCACCACAGTGGCCATATATTCCTCACAGAGATTATCCCCCTTAAGTGCTCCACAAGCCACACCACAATCCCACAATCTTTACCTCCTATCAAGCTGCAGCCACTACTGGGAGAACCAACAACAGCATCAATGTATAAATGCCACCGCCTGACAACTTCTATTTTCACTGTGAGGCGATTGTAAGTCATTTGAAAACGAGCCCTTGGTAAATTTAGGCTGAGGCTGTTTCTTTCTATCCCCGAGGCAAAAACATCAATAGCGGAGAGAGAAGCCAGGACAACCTATAGCACAGGACAGATCGATAGTGCAACAAACTCAGTAAAGATTGACTGGAGAGTTGCCTGGAAACGTCCTGCTTGAGATTTATGACGGGAGGAGGACACGAGCCAACAGGAGAAGCTAGAGGACAAGAAAGGGAGGGAAAGAGAGAGTGATGGGGAATCACAGGAATTCTCATTTTGTGGCATTTCACCAGTGTCTTAAGGAGAATATATCAATTTTAAATACCAATGATTGGTTTTAATAAGTTTCCTGTGGAAAATAAACACTAATATAAAAAAATTTAAAAAACGGTTTATACTCAAATAGTCTTAATCTCAAAACCATTCGGTTTGATTCCCTGTATTCTAGTTATCTTCCATTTTCGTCTCTAAGACGAGACGTTCCCGTTGAGAAAAGGGGGAAAAAATGATATCTACTGAGGCAGACAGTATGTGTTTGACATTCCAATGGGAAAATTACTGAAACAGTGACAAGATGAAATGAGAAGATATCAGGTTTCATTGCTCCTCCACTCTAACAGAGAGCCCTTACCATATGTCACTCGGCTCCAGCATGCTCTGACTGGTGCAGCGGTCTTCCATGGACGCAAGCTAATTGAATATCCTTATCTGGCTCTGAACCCCCCTTTTTCTCTGGTGAAGTGAAACAGAGGCCAGTTGGAAAAGCAGCACATTTGTATTCACCCACAGAGGTTTCCAGAAAGAAATTAAGACACACACACAAACACACACACACACATACCTACTGTACTTTACTGCACTGCAAGTAATCTTGTTTTCAGGTAGGTGAACCATAACCAGACCCCACACTGTACTGTACTACAGTCAAGAGGAGCTGTCTTTCATGCAAGTCTATTACGTCTCACATGATAAAAGTTCTGGGAATTGTGCTAACAGCCTCCAGCAACAGCTTCCCTATGCGATTTTTTTTTTTTTTTTTTTTTTTTGGTTATGAAATTAAGTGCTGCAGTTTTCTAATGCCCCTTGGGCCCTTTAATGTAAATTGATTCTATTTAAAAAAAGCTTTTTTTTCCAGTCAGAGAAGAAGCGGTGGCTGGGGAGCGGAAACGAGTGAGTGATCGAAAATGGACTCTCAAAGAAAGAGAAGGGAGAGAGATGGGAAGCAGCTTTGTTCGTGAAAGGGTTAAAGAGAAAACGGCAGTGACAAAAGGGGAAGTGTGCAGACCGGTGGCCTATTAAGGGGTTAACAGTCAGAGGGAGGCCGATAATGGACGCTGGCGCAGCTGTATAGGAACTACAACACGCAGAGAGCCAAACACCATAGAAACCCTGAACGAAAACCAGAGAAAAACACAGGGAGATGGATTGAGGGAGGAAAACAGGCACTACATTTTTTTTTTTTTTCCATGTCAGCATGTCAGCATTGTGTGGACACTCAGGAACCAAATCTGATAAATAAAAATTGCATTCATATATTGTTATAAAACCGACGCTTTAATCCATTCACTTCCCAAACAGTACTGGAAACACACGCACACCCATTACCACGTACGGTACAGTTCACCCTCTTTGTAAACACGACTGCAGATGCATAATTAAGCATGGAGACCAGATGCTGTGGCTCAAAAACAGGAAATTGTTCTTGGAGACGACTTCAGTGCAGCAATACAGTGGAGGATTCCTGAGGAGGAAGGTCTTCCACATGACTACAAGCTGCAATAGAGTTAATGTGGCCTTTGCCATCTGAAGGCAAGGCCGTGGCATCCACATGATAATGATATACTAAAGCCATCCTCCCACTCATCCACTCACTCACTCACCCTTTTTGCCTTTACACATAAACACAGGTACAAAACAAATGTGCACAAACACATAAAACACACGCAGACGAACGTACGCATGCATTCAAAAAAAAAAAAAAAAAAAAAAAAAAAAAAAAAAAAGGCCCCATGGAGCAGATGTTTTTCTGCAGCTTACATCGCCTCCAGTCAACCTCCACAGACCCACAACTGTGGTATTCATGAAGGCTGTTTCATATTCTCCAGCTAGGTGATTTGAGGTAACGAACGGGTGGGGTGGGGGTAGGGGGGGGGGCAGCTTCATTCAACTCGTCTTCTGTTTCAATGTGTAAAGCTTGTGTGGTGGAGAAGAGCCACTATGGCTGCTGATGAAGACTCACACATAGTAATTTACATATATTAGATACACATACATACACATACGTACACGAAGGCCTCCAGATTAGAGGCTGGGCTCATGTTTTTATTCCCAGACAGAACATGTTTTGTTTGGATCAAGGTAACAAATAATACTCAGATTCTCTATAAACTGCTGAAGGCAGGGTAGATCTGACGGATCAGCTCAGGCTTTTTGTTCTTCACTGAATATTTATCAGTGGACAGAAGAGGCTGTGATTGAGTTTTACAGGGGAATGGTTGTGTATCATGTGCTGTAAATTAAGTAGTGCAGCAGCTCAGGGGATCAGCAGTCAAACTCTGACCTGAAGGCATAAAGACCTGATGAGAAGGAGGGGGGGGGGGATCCAATGAGAGAGCACAGGCAGAGCAGGGGACTCATTATGAATATACACACATGTATTCACATGCACGACAAGAGCGCACACACACACACACACACACACACACACACACACACACACACACACACACACACACACGCAAACCAAACACTCTCAGTATGGAATTTCACAATGGCAGGAGAAGCTCTCCAACTTACATTTTCAAGGGCAGGCTGCAAGCGAAGCGTTGGTCGACTGTGTGAGCAAAGTATGATGAAATCACACATCTCTCACATCTCGTTAATGCACTCTGCTCTCCCACCGAACACTGTGTTTAACAAACATTTGAAAACAGCCAGCAGGCAATATTGAAATGATTCAATGAGCTCACACGTCGACAGTATTGTAAGGTAGCTAGAAAGACACGTATATTCACACACATACAGTATGAAGCCATCACTGTACATCTGAATCTCTCCAGCTTTGTAATGAATGACAAATATCTGCTTACAGCTGCATTACTCATACTCTCATACTCTTTTGTGTTGTGATCATGCCCTAACGCAGGAACAGCCTCAGATCAATAACCTAATTAGCCATAAGGCATATGCATTGCGGTGATACATTATATGCCTGACATCCCTTGGCTAGAATCTCACAGGAATTACCATATAAATGAACTGCGGCCATTTATTAAGCTAAGAGCCGTGGTGGGGACTTGGCATGCTACAGAGTAAAAAAAAAAAAAAGATTGTAAGTTACAACACACATTAGAAAAGGAAAACATCGTGAGAGGTCGAGCAGTCAAGTTACAAATTGCATCGACTGCTGGCAGAGCGAAAACATCTGCCATGCTGTGACTCTATCCGTGGAGTAAGTAAGCAACGAGGCTCATGGCGACTGAGGAAACCCCCCCCCCCCCCCCCCCCGCCCCGAACACTCTTTCTTTCCACTCTTTGTATTCAACTGGACTGCAAGTAATTCAATACACCTCTCCTTGTGCAGGCTCACTCAAATGAAACGCAAAGCGAATGAACTATATCAAGTGGAGCAGTATTGGAACACCACTTACAGTAACATCAGTGTTTGTGTGGGCTGCCCTACAGTATGTGTCTGTGTGTGTGTGTGTGTGTGTGACGTGGACATGTGTGCAAGCCCCTACTGTACGTGTGTTAAAGGCAAGTGTGAAATGAATCGTAAATCCAAAAGATAATCTTGTTCTGCACATGATTCCTTGACCAAACTCAATACCCCTGAGAGAGACTGCTACACAATACCAGGCTGATCTCTCCATAGCAACACACATGGTAACACAAATCTATTTCAGAGCCGGAGCGCAGCCTTGCACTTAAACACAGCGTACGAACAAATAAAATAAAATAAAAAAATAGGGAAAACAGCAATCAATTTTTAAAAGAGCTGCATGTTCATACTTACTGCGTGTGTGTTGCCGGCTGCAGCTGAAACTAAGAGTCTCCCACAGCTCACACCTACCACTCCTCATACAATAGTGAGCGTTATCAGAGATCTACAGCAGTGCCACTCCTTCGTCATAGAAAGAGGTTGCAAACTAGGATCTGCCCCTTGTCTGACATTTAATTGTTCAGCGGGGTGTGTGTTTACTTTCAAGGTGTTGGCTGCCCTTCACGGACTTTAATGCAGGAGGCAGTGGAAACATGGACGCCTAATGAGAGAAAAACAAACGGAGGCCCTGTAAGAACAGCGCAGAGTGGACTGATAGAGAAAGTTTACATCGACATAATGTTCCTGCTGGCACAAGCCTGCCTGTAAATCATAATGCCGTAAGCAGATCTGTCGACATCAATTGTTCCAAGCTCCAGCATTCAGCGTTACCTCAGTGCTATAACGGAGCCAACACAAACACGCAACTGATAAGATGAACTAGTTTTTAAAGAGAGCCGGCAACCCAATTACCTCAGCGTTTTCCTCAATTTAAACAGGAGGAAAGCAAGAGAAAATACAAGCGCTCTGGTAGGAGTCACTCAAAATAAATGATCTTAATTATAAGAAAAACTAAGCACCAAAAAGGAAAGCAGCAAATATTCCAAACTATTTTTTTTTATTTTTTTATTTTTTTATTTTTTTAAAAAGGAAGAAGAAGTGTTTGATTTGCCCGTCACTTAAGCTGCTGTTCATGTTTCTGGGGGGAAAAAAATCATTCACACTCTACTCTTCAAAGCTTTCACACACAACCACCACTAAACACGACCACGCTAAATCCTCCAGACAGCGTCAAAGAGACACTAAGTTGGTTGCAAGTGCCACTTTGATATATACTGGGTTGACCTTTCCTAGATCATATAGGGTGATTATACGCGTGTTGGACTGCAGTTTGGCAGGAGCTGCACAAAAGGCTTTACTGTAATAGCTTTCCTCCTCTTTCGAGCCATCCATTCTGCAATGACACATACAACCTTATGTTCTCCAGAAAGGTGGGCTGGCACTTGTCTGACACACACGTACATGCACGCGCACACACACACACACATACACACACACACACAAACACACTCAGTTACAGCTACAGTAGAGCAGCTTACAGGCCCAGTGCACCCAACAAACATGGGTGATGTGACAGCAGAAGGAAGCAGTGGCACCAGGCTATGAATATTCCTATTTATTCTTTTCGCCTTTAACCCTTGATCTGATTTCTTCCATTTGAATTATGAAACAAATAATTCTAGTAAATAATAAATAATAAATAATAAATAATAACTAGTAAATAATAACTAGTAAATAGTGAATATTAAGCACCAGGCATTTGTTATACTTTAAATCATATTACAGCATCAGAAATAACTTAATCATTTAAGACCTTTTCCAGACAGAAATATCAAACATTCTCAAGTTGCAGCTTCTCAATTGTAAGGATTTGTTGCTTTTCTTGTCTTATGTGATAGTAAAAGTCATTACTTGGGGGATTTGAGATTCTAATTGGACAAAAAAAAGTTATTTCAAGGCATCTTTGTAGGCTTACGGAAATTGTGACGGATATTATTCACTGTTTTCTGACATTTTATAAGGCAAATGATTGATTGATTTAGCAAAAATAATCAATTGAAAGCTAATCATGACATAACATAACACGACATAACATTTTCTGTTGTGTCGTGCCTGCTGAGTTGTTTTCTTTTAAAATTTGTAATGCTGAAACAATTAATCAACTAATCAATCGACTTTTATTGTCAACAGTTTTGATAATTGATGAATCCTTTTGGAGGAAAAATAAATTCACTGGTTAAAGCTTTTCTCTAAAGTAGATAATTGAAAACCACAAATATTTCATGGGTTTGAATGGTTGGATTAATAAAAACAAACCATCTAAAAATTTAAAAACAGTATAATCTTCAAAATTAGTTGATGAAAGAAAAACATTTCAATCCATCTAATTTAAATAGGTGTCAACCTAATTCTTTATTTGTACAACAAATCACCAGATTAATCAATAATAAATGAGTTTTTAGCTGTACTGCTAAAATATTGGTCACCCACAATGCACTAGGAAGGATTCATCAGGCTTGGGCTCCCACAAATCACCTGCATTGTCCAGCAAGTGATAAAAGTCATATTAATGTAATTTTTGAAATTGCGAACCGGCTTAAATGTAAAAAAGAAAGTGCACTTCCTAATACTGGGGCAATTCTCGCGTTCTCATTGTAACCTTCATCTCAGGCCTTGTGTGGCATTGAATCTGACAAACAGGAAGTGATTAATCACAGTTTTTTGCTTAACACGACGTGTGTGTATCCTTAAAAATCAGCCTTGTTAAACAAGAGCAAATCCACCAGTGTTTATGTACTACAGTGACCCTGCAGGGGATATCACCATAGCAGTAAGTGGCAGGCATTAGAGTACTTACACAGCCTATCACAATAGAAGCAGCAATGCACCTTTCAAAGCACAATGTTATTGAGGCAGGACACAATATCGTACTACCCGCCATCAGTTCAGTGGGCTAGCTATAGAGTTTCAGGATGTGCTGTGGGATACTGTAATCGTATACACTTTATCAGGCTTGTTCTGTCACAAGTGTTTTGTTTAAGGGATTTCCAATGGGAGTGGGGGTAGAGGCCGTCTCATTAAGGGCGAGCCAATAAGATGTAACCACGATCCCGCAAATATCCGTGAATAGATAAGCATGTCTAGCCGTATCAAAATACTTGGCATGGTTGGATCTGAACAAGTGGAAAAGGTTTGATACTTAGGCAGAGTCTGTCATGGGAGCACTTCTAAGATTTTTTTGTTCCTTCAGATTTCCAGTCTCATGATTGAAAGGGGATTATGTCATACTTGTGTAATAAATAGCTGTGTACAGTGGTCCCGCTGTAAACCATAGTAGTAGTTTACAGAGGGTATTAAATGCTAAGAATCTGCAAACAAGAGAAGATAATTATAAAACAAGTCATACTGCCGTTTTGATCATTTCTAGTAGTCAAGTTGTTTTACGTTATAAGTTTCCTGCTGCAAGCTGACATCTCAGATCATTTCCAAGCTTTTAGTTTCACTTTAGCCATCACATCAGTTTGGGAAATACAAAGAATTCTTCCAGTAGCATAGTCAGAATGGATTTAAAAGACGACACAGTCCTACAGCTTGTTAAAATCCCTGCTGCTTTAAACAATAATGAGTGTTCACTTGGACTATTTTTCGACCTATCAAAGAGTCTTTGTAATGAGGTTTGACACTATAATTAGTACAATATGGGCTTTCATTCAATAGTATATAAAAATAGTAGTGTCACAACATCCTTGTGTTCTTGAGAAACAACATTTTATAGTGGTAAATGGTTGGATATAATATTGGAGACCAAGTGGTTTCTATATTTCAGATATATACATCTGGATTCTGCACCGCCTCCTTCTCACCAAACACCTTGTGATTTTCACAATAGTGGCAACTTCAAGAAAAAAAAAAAAAAGTTTACTTTCCCTTCAGTCATTTGGTCATTTCGCTGTTCTGTTCTGCTGATGCTCCAAAATCGAGCCAAGTTCAGAACAGTCATGTCAAGGTGGTTCGCTGTACCACCTTTTGCTACTGGTGCCAGCTCAGCCCCTGAAAACAGCGGCAGCATTTTAAAAAGGAGTCTGGTGCTTTTATTTAGATGCTGCACCCTCATCAGTGGCTCCTGTTCTTTCCTCTCTCTCTCTCTCTCTCTCTCTCTCTCTCTCTCTCTCTCGATATTAAAACTTCACCTCCAGTAAACGCCAGGGGAGGAAAAACAAAAACAATGGTGGGGACTAAACGGATGATCATCAATTAAAACTAAGAAATAAATTTCACAACCATAATGAACATCTGTGTGACCAATATTTAGTCATGATAGGACAACCGGATTTCTCAGGGGAGATGACTGGTGGCACATTGTAAAACAAATAAAAATAAAATATCCTCTTGTGAGCAAGATCCAGCGACAATGCATTTTAACACCTCGCTGTTTGATTTAGCTCTGTCTGGTTTATCTTTCTCTTTAAGATCCAAAGTGTACCAAAAACAATTTGTTCTCCCACTCTGAGCAGCCACAAAGACCATTCAACTCACTCACTCATCAACAAAATATTGAACAAATGTACATGACGATGATCTTTCATGCTCACAACCACTTTCCAAGATCACTTACACTCAGTTTTCTGTCAGATACAGGGAGGATCAGTGGATGGTAACATGCACACTGCCAGAAAATCTACATCTTTTAATGATTAGAGATAGATTTTTCATCATTTGATTCAAACTGCTTTAAAGGTCGTCTTTCTTTCTCCTTTTTAACACACACACACACACACACACTTTCCCACTTGTTACCACACTTTTATTTAACCTATGATTTCATTTTCTGCAGGGATATTTTAACTCATTTTGCAACCTTAATTTACTTGACATCATGTCCTCATAAGATGTTTCCATCCATGTTGTCACTTTATCTGTCATTAAAATCAACGAGCTTATCCTCTCCAGTTTCCTGTTGTCATGTCTTTGATCAGATGTAAAAAAAAAAAAAAAAAAAAAGCCCTTTATAGGTTTTATTGCCACGAAATGTCTTTGGTTCTATTTTTAGTGTATGAATATTATGAGAATCCATTAGAAAGGACTGTTATGTGCAACACAGCTCTCCGAGCAGAACATATTGCACATGCGACTGTAGAAAGTGAGTTTGGAAGTATGTTGAACACCAGGCAGCAACTGCTCACACTGACAGGTACAGGCCTAATGATATAAAGCTATAACCATTATGTCAGAAACGGTGTCTGGAAGCCAAAGTATTAAAATTCCCCCGCTTAGATCCCCCTCTGTTCTGTGGAAACAACAGGCGCTTTGTTTCTGATTCAGCTGCCAGGGAGCGTCATTTGAATATTTTCAGTGGGCTACCCAAAACAACACTGCAACATGGAACAGGTGTGTGTGCGCGCGCGCGTGTGTGTATGTATGTGTGCGCTTCCGCGATCGCGTTTTTCGTGCGTGCACGCGCCTGCTTGTGTGACCAAATCAAACAAACAAGCAGGTTAGATGAGAAATATCACGCGCAGGGTCACATTTATGGTAGTTACATCGGTGCTTTTTTTTTGGAAAAGCTGCCTAACATTGAATGACGATTCAAATACCCCACCTTCACACACACACACACACACACACACACACACACACACACACACACACACACACACACGCACACAGCACGCGCGCGCACAATATACACATAGGCGAATGTGTTTTATCAAAATCATATGACAGGCGTGGTCATTGAGTGAAAACGTTTAGGCCACTTTGTTTTTGTGACTGGAGGCTAATTAGCTGAGATATGGCATGAGAAAATGTGAAAAATCCAGGCTACCTTATGGAGGTCGATGCGTATCCTCTCCTCTCCTTTATGCGGGCTCTCTGGCCACAGGTGATAGCTCGAGCCGTAGTTGGGGCTGTCTTTGCTGCTATTGCTGCCAGTCGCAGACGAGTTCCCCGCGTATGCCTGTTGTGTTACCGGGGGGGTTACGCGGGAGTCGCGGCTGTTTGGCTGCGCCTGATCGCCTTGCGCGGCGATCCTCCCAGACTTATTGCGGTCTTGTTCACAGTGCTGCGGACGCTGGGGACAGAGCCCCAGTGCGCCTTGCTGCTGCTGCTGCTGCTGCCGCTGCTGCTGCTCTTGCTGTTGCAGCAGTGGAGCCTGGTGAGTCCTACATAGCTCTCCTGAGCCGCTGGCGCAGTAGTTGATAGGCAAGCTGCTCCCCACCAGAAGCTGTTGCTGCGCTCGTAATTGTGGGATCTGCTGTTGCTGCTGTTGCTGTTGCTGCTGCTGCAGGTCCTGAGTCTGAGACTCAAATGCTCTCCTGTTAGCCTCGGTTGACTCACATACATTTAAAGAGCGCCCTTTCTGTGAGTTTGCACGGATTCCTTCAGGGGAGGGGTCCCTCTGTTGGAGTCTTAAATGACTGTGCTGTTGATGCTGTTGCTGCTGCTGCTGCTGCTGCTGCTGCTGCTGCTGTTGCTGCAACAACTGCCTGTGGTCTCGGTGCCCTCCTGCTCCTCCTCCTCCCCTGCAGCGTTCCACGATGCTTGCCTGTTGGTAATTATTGGCACTCCTTCGGAGACGATCCCCCCTTTTAGATTCCCGGGAAAACAGCAGAGAGGAGGAGGACGACGTTGGTGGCGGTGGTAGTATAGGCGGCGGAAAAGGTGGGGAGGGCTGCGGTGGGAGAGAATCGACAGGATGGTGCTGATTTTGAGGAAGGCTCGCCTCCTGTTCGGAAAAACTGCAGTGGCAGCTTGGAAAAACAGGCTGCTTCTGTGACTGCGGCGGCGGCGGCTGCTGCTGAGAGCCGACCGGGGCCCAGGGATCCTGCTGCAGGTGCGCCGGCTGCCCGGTGTTGGGTTCACAGCCTCGGTGTGAAGGTCGCTGGGCGGTGTCGTAGCTCGCCAGAGGTAGAGGGTCGCCGCTGTGAACAGGTCTCCGAGTGGGCTGGCTCAGACAGGGGAGCTCCTGGAGGCTCTGGCGGTGAGCGGCGGTGGTCGAAGTGCGGTCTCGGTGGTGAGAAGAGGGCGGGGGCGGCAAGCTGAAAACTGGAGCGTCTGGGTCTCGGCTCTGCTTGCTGCTTCCTTGCTTTTCGTCGGGGATTTGGTGCTGATGGACAGCTCCCGCGTACCGATGCCGCATCCCCTTGATCGCCTCGTCTCGCAGTGGTTGCTCCTTTGCCGTGCAGAGCTCCGACACCCGTTCATTGCGATCAGTCCCAGCAGAATAGGACCGACTTGTATCATTGGTAGGTTTGACCAAGACCTGCCTTAAAACGTCACTGTACAGCCAAAACACCGCCTTCGACTGAATATCGGTCCATTCCCTGCTATGCGCACAGGTTGCAGCGGATCGATCACTCCTTAAGGGTGTTAGGATATTACAAGAATAGGACTATGGAGATGGAGAAAGGTGTTTAAATCCAGCTCACATGGTCGATCATTTTAATCCGCTGTGGACCCAATAGATCGACTTTGTCAATGTTGCCATAACCACCCTGCATAATCAGAAATCACTTTTACTGCTACGTCACCCAAACAGATCCATAGGCCTGTCAAACATTATCTTTTGCTTAGATAAAGCCCGAGCGTCACTATGGTTCATATGATCAACTCTGACTGATTACCTTCCCTCCAAGTTGGATGTCCATAAAGTGTCAGCATTTAAAAGAAACCATGAGAGGAACAATCACACTCTTGATATCTATTTGACAAAGCACATTTCCACTTGTTGGCCCATAGAGAAGCATAAAGTGAACAGGGCTGGAACGATTACCTCATGCCATACAGCCTGTGCCTTGCAGTCTGCTATTTAATAATTTAGCAGAATATGCCTGGTTTTGTATTACCAGGCAGAAATATTGAGAATGGGTGCTGCATGCAGAGCCTGCAGTCAGCTGGCAGTGTGGTGTGTGTGTGTGTGTGTCGCTGCTCGATGCTGTTGCATGCTCTCAGTATAACATGGTAAAGGCTTTACTGTCACAGCAGTCAGGGAAGCGGCTAGATGGTGACAGAGAGAGGCGAGGCGCAAACGGAGCTGTCCGCGGTGCTGAACGAGTTCGGACGCACATCTGTCAGAACGGCTTCTGTCGTGGTGTCAAGTAGCCAGAGGATGGACAACCGTCCATCAGCTGTCATAACTTAACGATAAAATACGATTTTTTTTGTCTGTCTTAAAAAAGTTGATAAAACAATACTCACATGTCCACATGCACGTTGAAGAAGTACATATCATTCATGTACTGGCCATGGAGGTAAAGACTGTCAATCTGAATGATTTCCCATCTCTGCGTTTCCCCAGGCAGTGTTTCCTTGCTGAGCTGTAGTGAAGTGAGAGTAACACAAAGAGGGAATTTTGCACTGGTAAAGACTGTAACTTTACAGACACCACCTTGATTTAGTTAACCAAGATCTCTCAGGTCATCATAATAACACCATTACATAAAATAAGAATTTCAGGGATTGGTCAGAAATGTAGAAATAAAACAAAAATAACAACATAAAACAACTGGAGTGATACGTTTTAATAAAAAACTATACAAGTACTGTAGGGTTTTAAAGGCTTTTTAAAATATGGCCCAGGCTCAGCTGAACTACTGAGGGAGAGTTTATTCCACAGTGGTGCAGCTAAAACAGTAAAAGCATGATGGCCCTTTCACTTGAGCTGAGGACCTCAGGGGTCTAGGTGCAGAATAAGGAATTAAAGTATCAGAAATATATAATAGTTTTCAAACTAGAATAAGAGACCTGGTGAGGGTGGTTTCAGTTGCTTTGGTCCTACTCTGTGGAACAAACTGCCAGATGAACCACGATCTATCACAACAGCGTCCATTTTTCAAAAGCAAACTGAAAACGTTCACTTTTCTTCTGTACATGTAACCTGTTGCTGTACGCCTCTTGCTATGGTCACGCTCTATGAGGGTTATCATGAGAAAATATAGGGATAAACAACATAAACACATAACTTTAGTGCAAGAGAGATAGATAGAAGTTGAGGCTGAGCCAAAGTGGCAGGAGGGGGTAGAGATGGAGAGGGAGCCAACTTTTACATCATACATTAGCCATTCTTAATAAGTAATAATCCTTTCCTTAAAGCTGGCTCAGCCATTTGGAGTTTTGATGGGTCTAAAGACTGCAGCAGTGGCACACTTTGCCCAACCACTGGAAGAAAGCTGAGGTACACTCTGTTTTATAGCTACATGAAGTACTGCAGGAATCTGGAGTGGAGCTGCGGTCAGGGCTGCATCAGAAACCTGATCATTTTCATTAAGTAATTGGTCGGTGTGACCTGTGCGACTTCTTTGGCGAGATGGAGTTTCATTTGCTAGTTTGGGAAGCAATGTTACAGCTTCCACATGAATAATTAAATCAAACTTTACAACTCCTGGACACACACAAACATTCATTCACCAACCGGCCATGTATGCCAATTTTCTATCTACCCCCCCCTTTTCCCACACCCACAACCATAACAACACTGCAATATTTCACTCAAGCACCCTCTCTCTAGCAAAAACTGCCACCAGAATTTAGTGCCTCTTGGATTTGTCCCATGCATGCAGCCGTCAAACTTGGCCGACTCCAGCCATGTTAAAAAGCATATTGTGTGTCTCTGTCCCTGTTGGCTACTGAAGGCAGAAGCAGCGGAAGATCTGTGACACTAAAATGGTAGAGGAGGAAACATGGAGGAGGCCAGTGGCTGCAGCACGTAACATAGGAAGTAGATAAGGAGCCTGTAATTACAGAGAAAGAGAAAACCAACCAGGGAGAAGCAGAGAGATGTGTAAGTATTCGTGCGTGTGTGAGAGAGAGGGAGAAACTGATAGTGTGCGCAATCGTGTGTGTGTGTGTGTGTGTGTGTGTGCGCGCGTGCGCTGTATGTGCGCACATGTGTGAGCAACACAGGACAGAGAGGAAGAGATATCTAAAAAGAGCAGGTGCGCCAACACAGAATGGATCAAAAGAGTTGAATTGAAAAGAGGAGGAAGACAGAAAATGTGTTGTACTGTGAAGTAAACCAAAAATAATTACACACAGGTACAGAGATTAGCCTATTATCTTAACACTGAATGATAAGTCATATGTGCTTCTATAATCTCTATTCCTACAGAAAGTTGTAAACCTCTGTGTTCTACTTAATGTGTCCATCAGGTTTTATTGAATATCATGACACATGATTAAATTAACTGGTGTGACCGAGACTGAATTGGAGACATTTTGTGTGTCTACTCGCTTATCAGACTGTCTCTCTAACCACCAGACCACCAGTCACGATGTCATTATGACTTAAGTTTGTGCTCTTGTAATAGTGAGCTGCAGTCCATGTTTGTTATCCTGTGGACAGAAGCACATATAGAGAGAAACACAAAGAAGAAGGAAACAAAAAAGTGTCCCAGTGTTGTTAAAAAGACAAAAAAAATTAAAATAAAACACTTCCTCTTGGCCCTGACTGCGATCTGCAGCAAAGTGGGACCCTACATTGTTTTTCTTTGCCTTGTTATGTGATAGCCATGGAGTGGAAGGCAGCCATCTTGAATTAATTTGTCAATTCACTGCATGTCATGGCTATGGTTGTCATCTCCCTCAGCTATGACTAACTGGAGTGATGCCTCAAGGATAGAGTGAGTTTGAGGCTGCCGGAGCGACAGCGGGCCTTGATACAGTGTTATGACCAGTGAATAATGTGACACATATTCTGCTGGACTGATGCGGCTGGCCTGCGTAAATGCTGATATGCTCTACACATGATAAACAACCTGCGATCTCAGAGATAAGAGACGAGTCGTGACTCAACCCGGGCTGCGGCATCATGGTAAGCTCAGTGCAGCCGGTGTGAGATGATACCGAGGGCAGGCTTGAGACAGCGCGTCTGGGAGATACAGGCTGCCAGCCACGGCAGCAGCAGCAGTGACAGGGCCCTGCGCCCAATGGTGGAATTTATCTCTGACAGCTAAGATCATTAGTTAGATTTGCTCCGGCTACTCAAATGACTAAGCAGCTTTGCCATCATTCAGGAGGAGGCAGGTACAGGAAGAGTCATTGTTAAATATCAGCTGACATGTTAGCATCCCAAAGTCACATAAATGAGTGGAAAGACCTGCGCAAGGCGGACAACTGTGATGAAGTGTTTTCTATTACCGCCACAGGCAAAGCCAAGGTGCAGGGAATGATAAAGTGGCCCGTGCAGGCAGCAGCTGTAATGCAGAAGCATGCCAGGCAACATCCGAGATGAGATGTGATGAGATCCCATTGAAGGAATAAGGGATACTCAAGAAGCATCCTGGGTAATCCTAACACACAACCATAAGCTTAGAGGAGCAGGGGGGTGAGTGTTCTCATCCATCTCAGAGGATGAACAAGAGGGCAATTAGTCACCTTAGTCCACACTAAAACGCCCCCCACCACCTTGTTATGGTTGTTTCCTCTTCAGCTCGCTAAAGGAAGGGCTATCACAGCACAGGTCTGATCATTCATTATAATTTTACATTTGCTTGGGTTTTTGATAATGAGATTATGAAAATCTTATTTCAGCTATTTCCACAAGAATGACAAAAATATTTAGCAAGAAAAGAACAGTAACACCGAAAAATAATATTCTCAAAATCTTCCTATAAAAACTATGAAAAAGACGATTCCCAAAAGATTTAAAGCTTATTCAAAGATTTGTTTTTCATTCGACAGCTCCCGCTTTCATTTAACTTATCTCCAACTGAGACGTTATCTCACTAGCTTTAAAGCATTAGACGTCATACTCTTTCCTACCTCTAATCATGGTGTGGCAGTGTTAATGTAGTAATGACAGAAGTGTCACTGGGGTTTGTCTGCTGCTGGCCGTACATGACGTCTCCTCGCTACACAACAACAAACACCTGCCTTGTTTTCTCCAGCGTGGCCTTGGCTGAAGCACTGGACCATCACCCTCTGTTCACAGAGCACAATGTCGTCACTGCATGAAATGGAGTGGTTGTTGATGAGGAGAACTGAAGTGGGCAAAGAGAAAGAGAGGAAAAAACAGGGCAGGGTCCATTTAGAACACAGTATGGTGTGTGTGTGTGTGTGTGTGTGTGGACGACAAGCAGTATACGTGTGTGCCCTTGCATATAGATGGTTAAGACATTATGCTTATGTGTGTGTGTGTGTGTGTGTGTTCAAAACACGCGCCTCAGAGTGTGTGTTTGTGCAGCAGTGTGCACATGTGAACACATGTGAACACATACCTGTGTGGGCGGATGGGACCAGCGTTTGACGAGAGAGGCTCAGTTTGCCCAGTTGTAAAATATGGTGATGAGAGATAAAGAGAGGAGAAAGCTCATCACTAATGCAAAGGTTCAAAGACTCGGTCCCCGTCTCATCATCAGAGCCGCAACAAACACAAAGGAGATGACCAACTGACCCCCTATATTCACCACCAGCAGGCAGAGATGGACTGTACACTTGTCTATAAAAAGCATGTCTTATAAAACATCCTTTAGAAACCGTTTCAAGAAGAACACACACTTCAATGATTTTCCTGCCTGAATAGATCACCTCACACCCTCTGTACAAGGGCAGGAAATGTAAATACTGTACACAGGCAACATGGCATTATCAGGCTAATCTAATGCAGAATATCCCTATTCCTGTAGACCAGAAACACAGATATGGTCCATTTCTGCTTCCTCGAGGTGTAGCCACGTCAGATAAGAAGATTCATCCCTAACAAAAAAAAGTAATGCACTGGTGCTGTTAGCTGTGAAAATGCAAATGAAGTGGGCTATAAAGGTTATTAGCTACAGATATTAGACCCTGCAATTGCAATTTCATCATGCAATCTTTTCACAGCCTTTTTTAAACTAAACTAATACTGATAGGAAAGAGAATGAACTGAAAGGCAAGGCACTGAGGAAAGGAAAGGAAAGGAAAGGAAAGGAAAGGAAAGGAAAGGAAAGGAAAGGAAAAGAAAGGAAAGGAAAGGAAAGGACATACCTTTGATCAGATGGAAGCTCTCTGCTTGTGGAAGACACATCAACAGTGATTATAAATGACAGGAGGACAATCAATAGTCTCCTGCTAAGAATAGGGGCTCTCCCAGTCATTGCAGTCTCCTGTCGCTTGTAGCGTGGAATAACGGGGAACACACGCTCTGAAATTCAGCGAGCACATGCTCAGCTTATTGTTACAGCCACTGGCTGCTTCCTCTTCTTTCTCTTCTCGTGTATTTTTTCATGTATTTTTTTCTTTCCTCCACCTGTTTGCGTGCTGATAAAACCGACGAGGAGTCTTCTCTCGCTTTTTTTTTTTTTTTAATTATTTATTTTATTTTATTTTAATTCTATTTTATTTTTTGCCTTGAGCCCGCATTGGAATCTCATTTCCACCTCTGTGTCATGAAATTAATTATAGGAGGGGCGTTAAATGTGATTTGCAGGGGATCGATACAATTTGGACGTTTATCAATTCAGGACGATAAAATAAAATCTGACACGGTGCGGGTCTCCCGGCAAAAAAAGAGAGAAAAAAACCGCTGATGGGAGCTGTGACAAATCAAGAAAAGCACTGGAGGGAGGTTTTATGACCTTGTGTGCGCTGATGTCCCCCTCCCCTCCTCTGAATTGATGCGGGGATTCCTGCTGCTATTTTTAGCCTCTTGGTCGTGGAGAGCCGTGCGTGGGTGGAGGAGAGAAAGAGGAGAGAAAGCAGCAGGAGGAGGATGAGGAGGAGGAGGAGGATGAAGAGGAGCGGCAGGGGGATGAAGAGGAGGGAGAGATGGAGGAGAGGGGAGTAAGAGAAGAGGAGAGGAAAATGAGGAGGAGGGGTGGGGGGGGCTATATTGAGAGGGGGGGGGTTCCCATGCGGACCTCAACTGCAGCAGCATCAACACAAAGCTCCCCGTTGTGAGGGCTTTGAATCGTGACCAGACAGCCAGGAAAAACAGAAAAGGGAGCGCCGTGTCATTCTCTCCTCCAGGACGGTACTGCTTTCTTTGATTTAGCATGATTTTTTTAAACACCAGTCTTAAATTACACAGCTCTTTGAATAAGATGGTGGAGGGGGAAAAAAATCATGCAGAATTATAGAGTGCATAATTATATTGTGGAAAATGAGAGGGGTGTGAGGATGCTGATCAGGGAGAGTGTTCAGCAAGAAACTACAGTAATAAACCTGTAATGGCATTTAGATTTATTAAACACTGCATTTTCAGCTATTTTTACTATTGCAGGCCTATATATCATAGCCTGTCTATCTGTCATGCAAAGGGTTGATTTTAGACGTCTTATGTCCAAAATAATTTAATGAGATTGAAGTCACGATTAGGAAATAGGCTATTTATTTGTTAGAGGTGTGTGTTCTTTAGAGATGAATCCAAACAGACTGTAGCTACACCTGATAGTGTCCTTCCACGTGTCTATAATAATCATAATGCTTGTATTTTGCATTTTGAAATTTTAATTTCTTTGAGTTTTGGGGTTTATTTTTATAATCCTATTATGGCTGAACAGGATATCCTTGGTTTGCTTTGAATTGTGTGTTTTCTGTGTCCACAAAGGCCAAATACTTCACACCATTATAACAGCCTGAGCACTTCCTTGTCTTTACAATGCCTGCCTTACAAAATTAAGTCATACAATTAGCTGCACAGATTGAAATCAGGATGTGGAGGGACGCTTGGCATATGGGGAGAGGTTTTATTATTTATCACCAGCGGACTATTTTTAGCTCATGCTGCCGTGTTGGCGTCGAGGGTTTCCGGGCACATAGATGGCAGGTTTCCCCGTCACCTGCAGGTCACACGGCGGGGGGAGACCCAGGAATACCATACCTCAAGAAGCAGGCATCAGAGAGGACTCCTCCAGCTGGTTGCATTAGCCTATTCACTCAGGCACTTATTCAGAGGCGGATAATTGGCCACAGGGAGAAACACGAGCAGGCAGAAATGACGCAGGGGGGGACGTAGGACCGGAGAATATGGAGGTCCATGTTATGAGAGGAACATTAAAGAAAATTATGAAGCAAATAGTCCCGCATCATGACGCTAGTTCACGTTTGTAGCCGCCAGACAAAAAGAAAACACCTGTGACCGCATAACAGTTAATCAAATGGGATATTACTGCGCCAGACAAAAGTACAGCCAGTCATGGTCTACAACAGCCTATTTAAATGTTTAAATGTGTTTTGTAAAATTCAGCAATACTGATCTATGACTGTGTTCAGTGCACATTTAATAATAATGTTGTGGCTTGGATGAATAGGATATTTAATTATTCTTAATGATTATCACAAAGCTAATTAAAACATCTGCAGGCAGGGTTTCTTCTCCTAGCTTGTTTTCTGGCATATTAGCTAGACTTAAAGTATAAATTCATGAATGGCTTTATTGTCGTGTGTGTGTGTGGGTGTGGGTGTGTGTGTGTGTGTGTGTGTGTGTGTGTGTGTGTGTGTGGGTGTGTGTAACAGGCCTACACACTACGATATCTGTCATTTCATCATAGTTGCATCATTTACACAATTGCTTAAACTTCCGAGTTCATGGCCTTGCATTTTAAACAGTTAAGGTAGAGGTAACTGATCTCTTCAAGTGCTTTGATAACAGACAATAAAGTGGCGACCTTTCCTGGAAATAAACAGATAATTTGTTGTATTTCTATCAAAGAATTAAAATGAGCAACATCCAGGAACAAGGATTAATCAAGTTCTCACCACAGAGAATTTAGGCCAACGCTGGCATGAAAAACATAGCTGAAAGGACCTTGAAAATCAACTTAATGATGCTGTTTTCCTTCCTAAATAGAAGAGTGAAGAGAAAGGACAAGAGCGACAGAGGGATAAAGCAAAATAAAAAATAAATAAATAAAAAAACAGGGCTGTCTGATTGAGTAGGAGACGAGGGGAGAAGAGGGAGGGGAGGGGGCCGGGGAGACAGAGTGCATTAGAAATGATTGGAGGGGAGCGTGAAAGAAAGAGTGTAGTGGATGGGGGTAAATTTAGATGTTCTGGATGATAATGCTGCCTTGTGTCCTAATGAAAAAAACCAGATGCAATCTGGCTGCTGGAAAATGCAGGGTCTCTCTCCCTCTCTCCCTCCCTCCCCTTCTCCTTGGTGGGGAGTAAAGATACTTTCTCTGCTCTTGAAGGGCCCTAACTCACTAAACACAGTGGGGGGATTAGCTTTAGTTTCTCCTTAGGGCCAACGTGTCCCCGAGGTGTGGAAAGGCAGCATGTGTATCCCTGCGGCCTGTGGGTCTGTCTACCCTCCGTCTACTCTTCATGGATGTCTGGATTTCCTCCACCCTGCCCGCCTGCATGTCTTCTTATTCATCAGTCTCCATGTGTATGTCAACTCGCCTGTCTGTCTTTGTCTGGCCAGCTGTTTGTCCAGTCTGTGTATTATTTGTATTCCATGTGTATCTTTGTGCTGGTCCAGCTTTTCTCTGTCTTCCTCCCTGACAGCCTCCCTCTCTCTCATGTCTGTCTGCATGTTGGCACTCTCTCTATTAGACTACCTCCATTTTGCTGGACGTCTTCGGTGCTTGCTCCCGGGCCGCCTGTCTGCTTCACTGCCTCTTTGCCTGTGCACTGTTTCAGAAAAGAAAGTGTAGAGAAGGAAGCTTCAGCCACACCCAGAAGCAACAATAATTTGTTATTCACAAGCCAACGTTTATGCTATAATTTTACAGTTCGAGTGCTCTGCTTGTGTAAATTTGGGTGACTGTGGCTAATTTAAAATAGAGCTGAGGGAAACACAGAACAATGACACAGACACACTTCTAATTATGGAATTAAAGCAGGGTTTAATTTGTAACAAGGTCCGTTCATCAGAGAATTTAACTTCGTACCTTGAATTGGATGTGACAGGATGCAGCTCTAATTCAAAACTGACGTCATAATCTTTAGTGGAATGACTATCAGCTATTAGCAGCACTGTTTTAACCTTCGAGGGACACAGTGACATTTTAAATTTTACTCTAATGTATTTTTTCACCAAGCTCTCATGGCTACAGAATATTTTTAGCAGTTGCCCTAAAGAGTCACTGTCCTCACCATTACCTTTTTTATAATCTCTCAATATCAAACCATTCATGCAAATAAAATTAAGAAAGGTTTTGAAAGAAACATAATTAAATGATTTTAGACCTGCTCTCTTTATGGGTTTATATGTGATGAATATTTTTTGTCATGGATGTTTTTGTTTTCTTAAAATTAAAGTTTAGTCACAGGTAGTGATTTCTGGGCATTAAAGGCTAAATTGCCCTACAAATTCAAACTGCAGTGACTACATACACTATTTCAACGCACAGTATGTAACTTCTGCCGCTAGGGGTCTCTCAATCAAAACAATAACAAAAGACGGCGTCAGGTGACGTCATGAAATAGCGTGATGACGATGGGAGTCGTTGTCGTCACCACCACTATCGTAGACGTCAGGGAAGGGTTGGGAGCACAGATTGATTACTGCTAACCTTTGTTTTGATCGTTTCCCTGATAATTTGGTGGTGATTTTTGTTCATGCCAACACTCCAAATGTTCTCGTTCGCAGATTCGTCATTTTCAGCATAGCCAGCCTACCTGTGAACCGTGGCTAGATTTTAAAGACGTCTCCGAAACAAAACTAGGCATCTCCAGTTAATGTAAAATGAATATCCGTGTCAATATCAGCCTGCAGAGGCTAATACAAAACTTTCTACCAAAAAAAAAAAAAAAACTCACTTAGGCTATATGAAAGCCCGCGACAGGTCTCAAACTGCGGTACTACAGCATATTATATTTACCACGTAAACGTCTATCTCACTACGTCACCTGTGTACCCTGCAATGTCGGCATCTTAGGCGCATACGTCTTGTTTACATTGTCACGTGTTTATGGTTCAGATGATAAGCTCAACAAAAATTATCCACAGAGGTGTCCCCCTCAACATAACAAACGGAGGGGTTGAAACAGATAGAAAACACCCATGAAGCAGTTTCACTTTAATAAATGATGATGATTGAGGGCAGCTCACCTGGTAAAGTGTGTGCCACAAAGTCCAACCAGCAGCGTCCGAGCTCCAGTCCGACTCTGGCCCGCATGTCATCCCCCTGACTTTCCTGTCTCCTTCCTGTCACTGTAGCTATCCGAATAAACGCACAAATGCGCCAGAAATAACTTTAAAAAGTAGTTAGTTATTCACTGACACTTTTCAGCGGACAGGGAGGAAACTGAGACTGTTTACCTTTGTTTCTTTAATAACTTATGAACCAGACGTTCAACGAGCATTTCCCGGCAGCCGAATTATCTGCAGAGATGTCCTCCTCTCCATAACAAACAGACCAACGGATTAAACACCGGTAAATGAATGAAGCAGTTTCACTTTTTACAAAATCATAGATTTACTGATGCTCTTCAGCAAAATTAGGACAGGACATGTCCGGCGGCTGGGAGCTGAGCTGTCTAACATTTGCCTGGCTTTTTTCTCTGATATCTAAATATCCAGACATTCGGTGACTAAAACCCTCCATCTGGTTGAAATTGAAAACGACCAAGTTGTAAAAAGTGTATGTGGCTTAAAACTAGATAAAAGTCCATTTTGAAATTCCTGCAGGCAACCACAACAACGACGCATGCGCATAGGGGATATGATGTCATTGACATGAGACCAAATGACACACCTGTAGATTTGACCGGAAGAAAGTTTGGAGCCTCCCACAAAACTTCATTTTGGCCAATAACCTGAAGGATTTTTCATTTAAAATCATTCACTGATGTAACCCAGTTAGACCTCTTTTTGTTAAATATAGAAATGATATTGACATAAGCTGTGCCTTCTGTGGTTGTCATACTGGGACTGTAATCTATCTGTTTTGGAAATGTGTACATACCTGTAAACTGTGGTAAGATATCTGTAGGTTTATCCTGGACAATATTACGTGGAAAAAAATATTATTTGGTTTCTTAAGTACCAACACAAAGTATGAAAAGGAATATTTTCTAATTATTGTCATTGTATTTTTTTTGCAAAGTTTTACATTCATAAATATAAATTTGCTAAAAGAAAAACCTCATTTTCATGTTTTCAACAAAGAAATGGAGCTATATATGAAGACAATAACAAAAACAGAAAAAAGATATTAAAGATATGAAATTGTGCTCCCATTTGGGATAGTGTAAGTACGCAACTCAAAAAAACATATAACATGGGTCCAGTCATTTTTAGACAGTTTAATGTGTAAAAGTTATTATAACTTTCATTAAAATTAAATCTGTCTTACCACTTGAAAAATATTAAAATATCATGTAATTTCTGTGAAAACAGCTGGCAAAGCTACAAACAGCTGTAGCAGAAAAGCTACTGTATGTGAAAAGCTAGCTGGGGAGATGACCTTTGCTGTGTCCCAATTCAGGGGCCTCATCCTTCAGGATGCTGTCCACGAAGGCATGGCCTCCAAAGACTTGCATAGACCAACACGCTGAGCAAATGTTAGCGGCAGCTCAGCACCCAGTCCCTCCTGAACAACTGACGCTGAAGGAATCCTAACTGGGAGAAGCTGACTGCAGTGACAACAATGGTAGTGAAGACAACAATTCCCATGATCCCTTGCTACTTCGTCACCAAACTCTGTCTTTCCTTATATGTTTTGATTGAGAGACCCTAAGTGCCAGAAAATGAAATATTGTGCGTTTAAATATAGACTACTGAGTTATTTAATATATTAAATTCAATATAAATATTGACGGTGGAGGGAAAGACAAACACCTTGCAGAAAAATTTGTTCCTATCATCTAAGGATAGAAAAAATCAAAATAATGCTTACTTTTTAAAACTTTTTTTAACTATCCAAAGTTCTGAGTGCAGAATCTACCTTTTTAGGTGTTATGTTGTTTCTAGGCAATGATGTCTGGAGGTAAAGTAATCACCCCCAAAAGGGCATCAAAGGAAGGCATTACAACCTTTCTGTCTGACGCACAATCTGCCAACCTGAAAAATCCTCTCTGCTTCTGTAAGGCAGAATATGCAGGTGTTTGATCTAAAACACAAACTTATTTTATCACAGTAAATTTAAAATAGAAATATATGAGACCAATTTTAGTTAGGATGTACTTTAAAAAGGAAAATCTACTCTTCACACAATAAGTATCTCAGCAATCTAACTGGACATAAAACAATAGTGACTGCTTGTTTTCCGGTGACTCAAGTGCAGAAGCCTCCTCCTCTGCCGTGTTTGGGGCCTGATGCTGTTTGTTGGTAATGGGCCAGACAGATGTACTCGCTATCCATCAGCCCACAACATCTTCAATGTGTCACTAACAGTCTATTTCCCCGTGGTGCTGCCTCTCTTTAAAATGTGTCATTTTATTGTTCTGATTTCTCTCTCTTCTCTGGGGAGTGGAATATGATTTCACAGAACATTAAGTGGATGGGATCTAAGGGAATAGCGGAGGGACCGGGGATGGTGGTGGCTGTGGCGCTGGTGGAGAGCGGTAGTGATCTGGCCTAATTAAGCCCTCTCCCCATCTCCTTCCTTCTCCTCCACCTTCACCCCCCCCCCCCCCCCCCCCAACATCCACTACCCCCCATGCTCTCTGATAGGTTGGTGACTTTCACCGTGGAGTGTGAAGGGCGAAGGAGTACTCCTCAAATCATAATCCGCCTGACTTTGGAAGAAAAAGGATTAGTCTAGCGGTAGCCTGAGCAGCCATGCAAAGGCACATGCATCAGCATCCCGTGTCTGTCTAACTCTATATGTCATCTATAAAGATGTAGGGAGAGTAGAGGTGCACATTATGGCATCAGAGCGGTAAAGGTTATACCTTCATGGCCCTGGTGGGTTGACATTATAACAGCTGATGAAGCCACAAATCAAAGCACTGCACAGCATCTAACCACTCTCATCTTAAGTACTGTATAATGTAATCTCCTGTCAGTTTATGTGATGCCCCCTTCCTCGGCTGTACAGTTGGGGTTCATATGAAGACACGCACCTCGTGTTTTCTGAATAGCTCTGACCGAAGTATCACTGCATGGGTGAGTGGTGCCAGGTGGGTCTAAACTAACCTTGTTTTCCCCAAGGCCTGCGCAATTATTACCCAATCATCTCCTGTTATTAAAAGCACTGAGTACTCTGCAGTACAGAGACAGAATAGAAGAGCCACAGAGGTCACGCAGGGCCGTAGGCCTGGATACAAAACACATGCTCGAAACGCACCATTCAAATGACGAATGACTGTGAGTGTTGGCGTCACCGTCACGGAGGCACAGGAGAGGCGGAGGGAGGGAGTGCGTGGTTGGAAGGAGGGAAGGAGTCCTGCAGCTACAACACATGCCCCCTCCTGCACATCGGGCACGGGGCTCGGGCAAGCGTAGGGTGATTGATAGCAGTGCCAAGACAACATCTCGTCAGGGGCCCAGTGCACGAGGGTGCCTAGCAGAGCAATGATGGACGAGCCTGTAGACGCTACATAAAAATCGAAGCCGGCATATATAACACATTCCCAGCTCCCTTTCTTAACCTGTAATGTATAGTGATAGAAATTTGTTTCGCAGTCCATTGCCACGGACAGTGATGGATGCCAAAGAAAGAGAGGGAAAGTGGAAGAGGGGAGGGGAAGGGGGGTGAGTCAGTGTGTGTGTGTGTGTGTGTTTGTGTGTGGAGACGCACTATGGGAATTGGTGAAAAGTCCTCTGTTGAATGTCGTACTTTTTGTTTATCACAGACACATAAACATATGTATAGAGCCTAGGAAAACTGTTGTGTTATGCATGGCCAATGTGCAGTCATCTGTTTTATCATTGGAAGTACCTGGGAACATTTACTGTTTATTAAGACTGCCATAAAGCAGTTATCCCATACAGTAGTGTCAACTTTGTATTATTAACTATGTGGTGTTTGCATTTTATTTGCACCTTTCTAATGGCTCAGTGAGTTTAGGTGGCCTGATCTTTGCCACATGTCATACTTCTGACTGTGTGTATTAATGAGAACACAGCAAATGAACAGGCGCCTGAGTCAAGTGGCGATGTTGTTGTGTGTACCATAGATGAGAACAATTGGCCACCCATTTACACTTGAAACATGCAGTGCACACGTGTGCTGTTACATGACCCATCATCACATGTCATACTCTCCCACACACACACACACACACACACACACACACACACACACACACCCACACACCCACACACCCACACACATACCCTGGAAGATTTGAGTGTGCCTTTGCAATTAGTAAACAGTTTTCAAATTGTGATAAATTATCAGCAAATTATTGCATCAAGTAATTATATACATTTGCATTTAAAAGGCCCAATGAAAAGAAATTTGTAATGAAATCATTTAAATTTGCTTAATAGTATTTGTGTGCTATAATTACATCTTTTAAATGTTGGATTATTATTCATTTTTAACTTCTTTGAAAAAAAAAGATTTAAAAAAGTTTTGTTGACCTTAATTAACTGGTGATGACTAACCTCTTTTACTCTGGTGGCACACCCCAGCCTCCATGCACATGCCCTCCCATGTGTGTACTGTTTATAACTTGTTAATGTGGACTCATATGTCTGCATGTGCACACAACAACACCGACCACCTCGGTGCATCGTTAGCCTATCAAATTGACTTGTCGTCACCATTCTCCCAATGGCTGATGAATATTAGATGGGAGCGGATAATACCTCGACAGAGGAGGCCTCCCCCCACCCAGGCAAGAGAGGCTGCACACTCAGCAGTGAAGCGCTGCCCACTGAGACCAAACGCAGGCTGCTGAAAGATTCCCTTGCAGTTGTGAGCAGGATCCTGTATAATATTGGGTGGATTCCATGTAATTCGGAGAGCAAGAGGAAGTGTGTCCATGTGTGAGTGCGTGTCCATATTTGTGCATTTGTGTAGCAGAAAGAAAGAGAGAGGGATGACGGAAAGAAGGTATTCATCTCTATCTATCTCCATAAACCTCCAATTGGATTTTACAGCAGTTGCTTCTTCATCATGAACTGCGATGGATTGTGTTCCAAAGCCGCGGCTGTAAGAGGAGGATTTCAGGGCTTATGTTTTTTTAGTTATGTGTGAGAATGACAAGGAGGGGAGAGGAGCTATGCGTCAGAGATTTTGTATATACATATGTATGCATGGCTCTGGAATACAATCTATGCATGTGGTGGGCTGTCTGTATGTGCACACACACTGTTGTGCACATGAGGATGAATAATTGAATACACAATTACTCAGCATATATTTGTCATTGGACAGCTTAAGAGCTTCTTTCCTGGGTTTGCCAATTTCTTAAAACCACAATCTGTGATACAAATGTAAACAAATGGGTCACCCAACAACAAAATAACTGAAAGAGAAGACATATATTTCCATTCAAGGACTAACTCTAAAACACAAGTACATCTAATTTATCAAGGTTTTCAGATGCTGTAAAAGGTGTGATTACATAAAAATAATTGTGAAGCTTGTGAAATAAACCCATATACAGATCAGCTATGAGACGAAAAGTGCTGATTTTTCATCTGTAACTCTTCAATAATGCTTATGGAAATTCCTCAGTGTATACAGTCGAAGAAATTACCGATTGGGACTTTAAGAGAAGAGTTAAAGATTGAGGTTGTTTTGACAATGTTCCCATTACGTCAAGTCAGTCCTTTTTTTAGAAACTGACTAAAGCTCTTGCTGGAGATTTGAATAAGCAAAACTGAGTGGCAAAACTGTGGGAAAACATGGATTGAAACAGAATCCACATATACACCATAATTTATTGAACACGTTGTAGTTAAATTTTGATTTGTTTACAACATTGCTTTAATTTACATGAAGATGAGGAAGAGCTGGACTTGAGTAACTGATGCTGACACATTACAAGAATGTTTCATTGTATATATAGAAAGTATGATACAACCCCCATGTTATTCATTCATATGCAGCCGCAATGCAAGACACTATATAGAGTTGAGTAATCGAAGACTGGCTGCTTACTACTCTGCATCAATCTACATGAACAATCAGGCAACATGACTTAAGCACTCTCAATAATCTGTAATTAAGTCCTGTTAAAACACAGTTAAAGGACTAGGTCAATGTTCTGGGAAATAGGAAGACTCAACTCGACTTAACTCCTGCAGATAATACCCCCTCAACATAGCATCGTTACTAAGACTCACCAGTAATGGTGAAGGGATACCAAACAGAGAAATGTCTGCACCTCTTCAACTGACTATGAAGTGGTTTTATGGGTTACTAAAATTATAGTACAGCAACTTCTAAGGTGTCCCATGAGCTGTGTGTCTGTTAAGGTTTGTAGTTTTCTTCCTGAGGATTTTGTAGCAGTAGAACTTTTCTCCCAACAACACTACACTCTGTTTTTCAGCAGTATATTTGAGGTGGGTCAAAATGTCAACCCGTTTTCTCCAACAAAGCCCCACTGTTGCTGTACTGTTCTTTTCCCATCACTGTATGTTGCAGGAGTTCCTACAGATGTAGCGTTAAAGTGCATAGCTAGGTTTGTCGGCAGTGCGCTCATGGCTGTGCTGCTAGTGTGTAAAGTCACCGGGAAGATGATTCAGGCACACAGGAAGCATAATGTGCAGTGCCGCCATACAATGAAAGACATTTGGACTGTGTCATATGTAATTTCGTTTTCTCATGTTTATTAAAGATTTTGTTTTTAAACGCCATTTTAATCACATAATTTTTCCCATAATTGACAAATATATTTCGTCACAATTTTCATCAGCAACTGGAGACTCATTGCATTATATGAGTCAAATCCACATATGTACTGATTTGGACAGTGACACTGCAAACTAGCACACATACAGTATTCTGTGTTAAAAATATGATTCATTCGTCCATGTACTAAACACCTCTACTTGTACATATTCATCATCACTGTAATGTAACACCTGATTTAAGTTCCCATAATCTTCACAGGTATACATCTCACATTCTTATCAAAGGTACTGACACCAGAAGCCAAGGTTTATATATCTGAAAAACAAAAAAAAACCATCACTGAATAATTAACAGTGAGCTAACACATCTTTAACATTGCCTTTCAAGGAAGGAGTTCACAACAGGGTCATTTTTATACAGTAGAAACTAAATTCATAAGCAAATCCAACTGTGATATAGTAGATGAGTGAAAATACTCAATTGTAAATAGAAAAGATTGCCCCAACCCAATTAGCATATCGAAGGATCTACCCAACAGATGGTCTTGGATCATATTCAAGGCTTGGCACAAGTTACTGCGATGGAAATGTCTGACACAGGAACTGCTTCTCTGTGCTCTCGGCTACTAGATACATGTTATAATCATGAAGAAACACTTACCTGATCTCTAGGAAAGGTTTTCTTTGGACAGACTCCAGTAGAGGCGAGCTAATGGTTAAACTTTCGAAGGATTGTATTTTGTTATAAAGAATGATTTAGGAATTTAATTATTTTTTTCTGCAGTGCCTCAGAGTGGGTCGTGACAGTGTCTTTGCCAAAAAATTCTATATACCTTTATACAGTCCAGGCATTTGGAGCTACTTCATCGTGCCTATGTAATGAATCACTGATATCCTACCCTAATGTCGGCTATGGCTCAGCAGTCAGGTACATTACCAGTCTAAATCCTGTAAAGCCTTAAAGCTGGTGACAGGGCCACCAGTGGGTCAGTGGTACAGTAGCTGCTGGAAAATGCATTAGCTGATAAGATGGACAACCTTGTGTAATAGTAATAAAACAGTATAGGCTAACAAGCTAGTCACCCATTGTTTCTAAGGATTACATTAACATGGAGACTGAGCCTGAGAGCAAAAGTGATAAAGTCAGAGTTTAAACAGCTTCACTGCTGAGGACTGCTGAGGTGAATCTGTTGTCTTATGTCCTCATTTTATTAGTTATTATAGTAAATTTTTTCTGGCTAAACAGCCAAGCTAACACGAACCACTGAACACAGAGACGAAAATGATGTGAACTGTCCATCAAACTCCCGGTAAACCAGCAAACAGGCCGACCGTCCAAAATGTAAAAGTAAAGGAAGTGCTCCCAGATCAGTACCTGTAACTTAAATATAGAATTAAAAAATTGTAATCCTTTACACAGTAATCACATTACTGTAATGCATTACTGCCCAACACTGTCTATGATATTATATTTGATGGACAAAATGTAAAACCTCTACTTTCAGTATGGCTGGTGTTTAATGAACATCGTCATCATTAAAAAGCAGGTATTTGCTTTAAAAGTAGATGGAAACTACTCAAAAAGTGTTTGAGCAGGTCAAGATTGTAGGGTTAGATTTTAAATTTGGATAAAGTGTGTGGTTCATGACTGACTGACTTTATTCCACATGCGTAGATAATCTTAGAGATTCTTAAGGTTAGTGTTTCCGTAATGTGTTGTATTGTGGAGTGAAACTGAGAGACCATGAATTTGACCCAATGTTTTTACTTGCTGAATAAATGAAAAAGACATGAAACTGAAAGAAAGACGGAAGTCTGATACTTCAAACTCATTAACATGCACATTAACATGGCGTTGGTCAGGCCCCAAACATCACCTTGTCTAATGTTGGAAGAGAAATACACTGGCTGATGGGGCTCCTGCATTGTGTATTGATGAGCGTGACTGGATAGGATGACAGCGCAAAGTGAAACCAGAGACCCTTCACAGAATTAGGCAGGGAGGGAGGCGGTGACAGTGGTGGCTGTGGTGGTGTGATTTAGCATTTTAACATTATCACTTAACAAGACAGGCCTGGCACTCAGCCCCAGTGTAGGCCCAAAGGAGAGCAGGAGGTAAGGGAAGGAAGGAGGGTAATGAAAGAGAAGGAACAACAGAAGCCCAGTTCTCCCTGGCCACCTTTACCTTTCTTTTTCACAAGACAGCAAGAAAGGAAGACAGAACAACGTGGAGACAAATGGAGGAAGAGAAAACCGAGAAAGAGGGAGGTAGGGTGGGAGGGTGGGAGGGTGCACTTCCACTAGAAACTTAATTATGCATGGCAGGGCAGCTGGAGCAAAAGAGAGGAGGAGAGATGGATGGAGAGGGAAAGAGGAGAGTACCCACCTACGCAGAGGAATGAGGGGGCAGGTGGAGAGGAGGGGGAGCAGGAAGGGCAAAGGAGATAACAATGAGTAAGAGGTGGTGGTGGCTGTGTTTTGGGGAGGGGTGGGGAGGTGAGGGGGTGAGGGGATGTGTCCGTCTTGCCTTAGGGTGGTTGTAGGTGGTGAAAGTTGCCAATACACAAGAGAGCCCTTTGTGTGGACTGAGCTGCAGGTGGTTCTGCATTAACAGTTCATCTGGGCAGAAAACGGAACAAGCACATAATGTGAAAATGAACATGGGTCATTATTCTTTACATCAAGAAATTACTTTCTATTAAGACCTGTGAAAGTACGCTCTGTGATACAAAATACAATGAAAACTCACAATAAAGTACCATTGATTCTTTACTAATTGCACACATGTATTGAAACAAGGCTGAGTCTACAGCCTCATTAGTTGAGCTTCTTAGGCATAGTGGTGCTTTGTGCTAAATGCTAACATTAGCATACTAACAAGCTCCCAGTAACACTGCTAACATACTGATGTTTACCATGTTCATCATCTTAGTTTAAAATGTTAGCATGCTCATATTTGACAATTATCACTTAACACAAAGTCCAGCGGCGGCTGATGGGAACGCCATTGTTTGACCGTTGTTTGAGGGCACAAGATGAAAAGTTAAGGGATTACCAAAGTTGTTACAGTTTATTCTGGGGGAGACGTGAATGTCTGTATCAAATTTCATAGCAATCCATCCAATAGTTGTGGAGACAGCTCACTGAAAACTCACTCATTGTTTCTTTTAGATATTCTGGTCAGGACCAAAGTGGTGCACCAACAAACTATTGTCATCCCTAGCCACACGGTTAGCATGGCTAAAACTGTAATGTGGAGTGCACATGGCAAAGATGAATATTATTTTGTTAAAGTCAGTGGGTTGCAATATTTTGCAAATACAAATCAACTGTTTCAGTAATCGTGTGGTATTCAGTACAATTCTGCACCTGTGCAGAAACCTGCTTTAGGGCTCGGCCATATACCAGCATTTACTTTAAATGCCAAATATGGAACAAAAATTCCATTTCAGTGGCGCTGCTGTGATTATTGGATGTACTTGTTGAGATGAAGTAAATTTGTGCTGAGCTTTTGCATTGAGGCCAACTTTATTGAACTCTGACCAATTGTGAATTGTCTTCACAGTGTTGACCTTTTAGGGTTTGGAGAGTCCAACATGGAGGAATATGTCATATTAGCTGTATTGCTCTATTCAGTTTTATATAACCTTGCTCTGCTGAATGACAGCCAACACCAACAGAGCTTTCGTCTTCCATTCAACCTGCTCAACCTGCATCCAGCTTCTAGTGCCACCTGTTTTGTGAGTGTGTGCATATAGATTTAACTGTGTTGTTTCTATGAAAACTATGACATGAAAGCTAAATATGAAACTATATACTAACTATTAAAAATGTATGCTTTTTGTGGAGCAGAAAAATAAGACAACTAGCTTGTGTCCCCCACCCTCTTCTTCTTTTTCACCTGCCAGGTTCAGGTGAATCCTCTTTAAAGGCACATTTGCCACAGAGGAGGCCTGAACCATTAAGCCTCTGTATTCATTAATGGCTCCACTTACTGGAAATGACAGAGAAGCAGCTTTTCAATTTCTTAAAAAGCTGCCTCACTGTACTAAGATACTGTTCCTGCTGTTGCTCTGCTCCTCTGGGCTTACGTATCCCACTGAGTCACACACACACACACACACACACACACACACACACACACACACACACACACATACATACAGAGAGAGAGAGAGAGAGAGAGAGAGAGAGGCAAACAAAGCCAAAACTGTCCTGCACAACAACAGACAAAACATGAATACACACTTTCAAACACACACGCATATACACACACACCTCAGCTTGCCAGGAAACCCATGCACTCTCATTCTGTCTTCATCACACACCCTGATGGGGTGGAGAACTGGAAGTTACACAAGCAGCTTAGCTCTGATTAGGTGAAGTGTATTGAATGGACTGCTCATGTTTTAACAGTAGCCCCCCCACCCCACCCCCACCCCCGCGATGGACCCGGCTGATAACAGTGACAGGAATATCGAAGGAAGCAGGCCAACAAAATGCGTGTGTGTGTGTGTGTGTCTTTGCATGTGCGTTTCCATGCACATGAGGAATGGCTATGTTTGATTTTACAGTGCGAATATTTGTTTTGAGCGTCACATGTCTGAACACTGCTATACATGTGTATTGCACCACAAAAAGTGAAGGCCTATAGCCAGAAATGTAATCATTCATTCACTACATTATTCAAATATTTAACTATGTTTTACCATCACATCAAGTATCATCTTCTCTTACGGGACACACCGGCTAAGTACTCCAACTCAGGAGTATTTTGTCAACATTACGTCAGCTACAAACAGCCCAGTCACACATGAGTGTATGAAAGGATGAGATGGAGGGAGTGATGGATGGAGAGAAAGAGGTGCAATGGAGCAATTGGGAGCAGCTGTGAAGGAGCAGCTGGAGTAATCGTTTTTCTGGGCCTGCCCACTGCTGTCTCTCCCCGTCTCTCCCCTGTCTCGTTTTTCTCCTCTTAACCTTTTCGTACTCCGTCACTCTCGCGCTCAGACAAACACGCACGTGCATTTTCCATCTTTATCAATTCCCTCTTCTTCTTTTTTTTTTAACTACACTGGAATCTAATGTTCTGTTTTTGAAAACTGTGAAGAAATATATTCGTCAACAACCTTCTTTCCCACAACAAAGACGAGACTGAACTGATATTTTTAAACAATTGTGATTAAATCTTCAGACAATACTTTTGACAAAAAACATTAATTTGTGTTGAATGCTAAGAGGTTCCAAATATTTTCTTTACAAATGTATTTAATCAGAAGTGTGCAAACCCAATATAAACTCAGACTGCATGACACTGCAACACTAGCACTAATACAATTACACAATAAAACCAACACATTTCTGGCACAGTGCTGAACATTATAGGATTTATTGCAGGGCTGTTGTTCAGGGTTCTTTCTGATTGTGTTGGTTTTTCTTTTTTTCTGGATACTCAGGGTTTGTGTTATCAAACAACAAGTTAAGATCACAGCAATGATTGACTCATATTGCAAGAGTTGGGTTGCATTGTGTTTGCTAATGTTGCTGCACCTTCACCAGAGTTCATCGTCTTATCCTCTTCAATATCTGGATGTATTGCTTAAATGAATAACATCACACCTGACATCAGTTTTCACTCAAACTAGACAAAAATAATCACAATATTTGTGTCAACTAATCTTCTGATGACATAATAAAAACTTTCTTAGACATTAAAATGTCCAAAGTTTTAGTCAAATTAAAAACTGACTGGTAATAAAAAAGGATGAGGTTGACTATATATAATTAAAACTAACATATGAGAATAGCAAAAATTTGAAAAAATGAATTCCACTCACATGCACCACACGTACAAACACATAACGTGCACACGTGCACGGGACAGCAGCTGAGTCTTGGGTGACAGCATCAGAGTGAGAGCCGAGAGCCAACATGCAATATAAGGGCCTCATATCAGACGGCAACAGGTGAAGTGGCATCGCGTCGCAGCCATGACATCACACACAGGGCGCTCTGGAGTAGAGGGTGAGCGGCACGAGGTGCTGAAGAAATGAAGCAGTCTGACGAAGCCTGTGGGTAAAAAGCTTTGACCCGAACACAAAGTAAAAAAGTACTAGTGTAAATCAAACTGAATCATCATAAAGAGAGAGCTCTGGGGTTACTCAAGCAGTAGATTAAGAGAGGAAAAGAGTGCAAGAATGTGTCATCTTCCACAGCTTTTGACACCATAAAAGCTTCTTCTTATTTTTTTCAAGTGTGCAAAGAATCAGGAAGTACATGTACAATCACATCTTGTAAGAGTTACAACAACAGGAACAGTCTCCGTCTCTGAAAGCGTCAAACTGATTCATTGAACAGCATCTTTGAGACGCAGCTAATAAGAACCAATTCGCACACAATCGTATACGGAAAGGTGACATTCCTAAATGACACCATATGTTTACAAAATAGTGATGATCAAGGACAGGTCCTTTTTTTTTTTTTTTTTTTTTTAAACACAAATTATGGGATGTGTAGATTATCAAATTTGAGCAAAATCCATTCTGGTTGTTGCTCTGCTCTGTTTTACACTCACAGTTTGGACTTGATTTTAATAAATTTATTTATCCGCACTTCTATTTGAAGACAGTGCACAGTTCAGTTACATATTAATGCACATATCAAAGCTGAGCAGAATACATACATTTAGATTTTAAGTAACTGTAAATAAAATATTATCAGTATATATATATTTTTCATCATATCAAAAAAAAATCTGACTAAATGAAATGATATGAATATGGTTAAATGCAACAGGAAACTGCAGATTCTCAATTATTCAACACTGCCATCAGATTTGTCTGCAAGCAGCAAAGCAGAGCGTCGGATTACCTGAGCTGCGCTGTGGCATTCAGCTCTGCAGCTGCAGAAAACTCGCCTGCAGTTGGTTTAGCGGCGGCTGCTGCTGCTGCCACACTGCCCTCTACCAGCTCAGCTCTATTAGTTCAGCTTCACCACCTCCCAGTGGCCCCAAGGTTGTGACAAAGTGGTAGTTAATGTCTGTGTGTGTGTGTGTGTGTGTGTGTGTGTGTGTGTTTGCTGCATGTGCTTCTATCCTTCCACCAGACAGTTTAAGCGGATATAATGACATGCATATGGAAGACCGTATAGGGCGAGAAAGTAATTAAGGAAGTTGAGGTAGTAATTGGCTTTGGTTCAGAGGCCACAGGCTATGAAAAATATGGGGACATCTCAGTTTTAGACAAATAAAAAATAAAACTGCCACTATATACTCCCACAATTTGCACAATATTAACCAAGTCATCCTTTACATCAGTTCATCAAAAGAACCAAAAATTGCAAAACACACTGTGATGAGCCAAATATGTAACATTGTACTGACAAAAATGGCAGAATGCGCTAATGCTAATAGGACAATCAGGGAGGATGAGACCCCTGAGAAAGCAACAACGACACCGTCCATTGATCACCTCTCTGCTGTCTGAGCCGCAGCATCACTCTTCAGAGAGCTGAACACTGTAAATCCTTTTTATTAACTCCAAAACACACAGTTGATGTTTTTACTCGGCTGTAACAGAGTTTCATCTTGATATTATAATTTATGAGTCTACATAAAATGAAGGTGGCAGCCTGTAATTTATTAGATAATATACTGTGTGTTTATAATAACGGCTGTGTCCTAGAAAGTGTTTTCAATCATTGCACGGGTGGAACCATAGGTGTGAATACATTAGAACATATAGACTATATTCCAACATCAAATAGATATACTACAGATTTACTACTGTTTTCCATGGGGGATAAAAATAAGCTTTTTTGCAGTATCTAATACACAACGCAGAAGATAGTGAGGCAGAAAATTCCAGTCATGCAGCTAGGAAGATGAGAAGAGATGAGAGCACATGGAGAGACAACAGGAGAGCTCCTCTGGAAGTTCTGTCTTCCTCCTCCCCCTGGGAGCAGCGTCTGAGCACACGATGCTACTGAAGCTGTCACTGCTGGTCAGGCCGTCTAAATGTTGTAAAGCACTGAAGAAGACAGACCCATCATGTCACAGTAGGAGACGGTGAATGATGCCGATGGAAAGATAACAACGTTGCACAATATATGGGATGATGTCAAGAGCTGGACATGAATTAAAGACTGAGGTCTTGACTGAGCAGTGTGCATCAGTGGAGATGTCTTGTCTTTTTTATTTTTTATTTTTTTAGAGCTTTTAGGTTCAGGACTAAGATCTGAACTAGAAATGTGATTAATGTGAAGCTCTGGACACAAACACAAAGTGGCTGCAAAACCAGGATTTGATGTAAAGGCTTCCGATTACAGATAATAACACGCCTTGGCCCCCTGTAATCCTGGTGCTGGATAAACGCCAGCTTTCAACCCACATGTTGTTACAGACTACAGACAGATTATTACTGATCTATAAAGCATTAATACGTTTTATTGGCCATCAGTAAACCAGAAGTTACAACTCATAAACCCTTCATTAGAACGCCTTACGACACAGTGGAGCGTACCTGTAAGGTCTATGTGCATCTGTATGCTGCAGTACAAGACCAACACAACACACAGTATTATACCGTGTTTGTGTTTGTTCTCTGTGTTTGATGCTGCATGCATATTGTATTGGACTTCATTTAAAATCATTTTCCTCCTTGTTCACGTCAGCATCCAATTCGAAGTTACATTCAGGATTTTTCTAAAGGCTTATTACGTCTGATTTGCCACTTACACTTCCCACCACCCAAAGTCCTTTATTCAAAAGGATTTGGTGTTATAATGTCAATGCACAGTATTTTTTAACCCTCACATTAACAACTCTACAATCACACGACCGTCTTAATTTGTTTAGTGAAGTGAGAACTCACAAGTCGTAAACATGGTAATCTATCTTAACTAGCCGGTTTCAAAGATTCAGCTGATTTGGTTAAAGGCCACGCTTCCACAACACTAGCAAACTTGTGATCGCTGAAGACGGCAACAATGTGTATAAATCATTGGAAAGTTAATGAAAACCTGAGCAAATAAACACACACTGTAGCAGTAAACTTAGGCCAAGCCAGTGCCATGGTAGTTATAGATGTATGTAGACAGCAGTGAAGACGAGTCCACTGACTTTACAAATTAAAAATCAGATTTCCATTTCAGATTTCATTTTCTTGTTGCTTCATTTATTTCTAATATTCATAAACAGAGTAGATCAGACCTATTTCATATCCAACAAGCTTGTAATGTAAGTCATCTTCAACTTTTGCAGTCCAGACTGAAACACAGCACTGAACAAAGACAAGGACCCTGTTACTGAGGATTTCTTTGACACAACATCTGACAGTTTATGTTACGTAGCAGCCTGCCCGGAGCACTGACAATAATGGACACACAAAAAGACATGTCAGTCATTCTCTTGGCTTCTGCTCCCATACGCACATGTGCTCACTGGTTACAAAATAAATTTTAAAAAAAACAAACAAACAATAAAAAAAAGCTTATATCGACATGAACTTCAGATGGGTTTTCCTGGGCTTCTACAGCCACACAGTTTCTGCAGAGCACATGCAACAGACCCATGCAGGGTATGAAAACATACACACATACACCAAATATAGCATCCTTAGCCTTGACACTTTTACTGTTGGAAACAAGAGCTCTGAGAGCCATTTCATTTACATGCAAATTGACACCCACCAGGCCACACACACACACACACACACACACACACGCCTGACAAGCTTGTGTTCCCATGTGTTTATGTGTGTTCGTGCATGTGTGCGAGCGGTGTAGCTGCGCTGCTGGCACTCAGTGAAGGTGCTGTTCTGTCCTGCTGCTTTTCCTGCGAACTGGAACTAGACACAAAGAGACAGGAAGACAGAAGGAGAGAGAGGCCTGGATTTCATCGTCATTACTTGGTTTCGCAGCTTTTCAGTTGACAAAAAACAAGCACAAGGAGAAGCCCCATCAAAAGAGGCCCCATGCAGCCGTGCGTTTGTCATCTCATGTTGGTACTGAATAATGATGGGCTGAGGCCTGGAAGTGTCCTCTGATCAGATTTCTCCTCTTGTAACAAGGATCACCTCAATCACTTGAGGTGATTGAGCGTTTTAGAGTAATGAGCTTTGAGAGACTGATCATCATGGCAGGAAAAAGTGGCAGAGATGCAACAGAAAGGCCTGAACTTGATGCAGTGACAATAAAATTCAGAAGTTACAGCCTTATGTTGGCAGAATGAAGCAGCTCCCCAGTGTCAGCAGCGAGGAGGCGAGTGCTGCTGGCGAACGGAAAGCAGTGCACAGAGTACATCACTTAAAATCAGATATCTGTCACTCTCTGCTGGTTAATATGAGACACTGCATAAAGCTGCTGTGTCAAATCACATCCTACCCTCTCCTGCTCTCCCTTCCCTTCATCTATTTTAGGTGTGCACATAACTTTATTATGAATAAAATCATACTGTCAAGTTGACATTTTAATTTACAGTTGTGCAAAATGTTTGTAATTTTAGGTGTCCTGGAAATAATAATTCAATTTGGAGTTAATAATTAAGAAAATACTGGGTTTGAGTTTCTAAGTAATTTTAGATTTTCAGAAGAATTTCCTTGAAACAACTAAACCAAGTAAATATTTTTTATTTATTCAATTATTCTTTGAAACCTTCTCCATCTATGTTACATTAAATGTTTGTGGACAAGTTTTATTTTCACATGTCCAACTGAATAACTTACACGTCCAAAAACAAACAAAAACTTGTAAAGTTGGAGGTTTTCAAACTGAGGGCACAGACGGAGACACGAGGTATAAACAATGGGAAGTTAGTTTGGCTCACAATTTCTAATCAAAACTCTCACTTCTCTAAACCACAGCTCAGTCTGAACTGAAAATGTATGATAAACATTTTTAGATTCAATGCGATTTACATTTTCTGGGGATATTCCTAATTTCTGTTGCAAATGAACATCTCTAAAACCCCTTAGAAAATCATAAATGGAAAAAATGCTTCTCATAATTTTGCATACTGTAAACAAAACAAAAAACAGTGTTGAAGTTGTAGACCAAACCCCCTCGTCTATTTTATACCAGTGATTAATTAATTGGAAATGTACACCATCAACACTGTCCTCAATTTCCCCTATAATTAGTACCACATGTCATACATTAGGAAATTAATATAAAACTACAAAATTAAAATAAAGTGCGACCTATTTTTGTAATTTAGTTTTAATTCATAATGTCATTTTAAAAACAATGAAATAAATGCCCTCAAATATCATTGCCTTACTTGCCCACTTTTACTCCTTGCAGTGCACTAGTAGTTTTCTAGAAAATAACTCAAGTTTACTGGTGCTAATACTTAATCAGTCCAACATAAAGCAAAATAAGGAAAAGAAAAGTGAGCTGAGGCCACTCGTAGAGAGGCAGACAACTGAGGAGCACCCAGGGGTGCTACTGCGTGACCAAAGAACACTTGTGTCCCAGTTCTCTTACTTGCATGCGTAAAGTGTGGGGACCTCATGGTGCCTACTCTCAGCACTGAGCTACACTCCAAAAGAGAAGCTACTGCAAAACAATTTATCACAAGTAAAACAAACAACTAAACCAAAAAGGACTAAAAGAACAAAGAACCACCAACAAACAACCCAGCTGACTGAACAAATGAAACCAATAAAGCAAAATAAACCATGAGGTCAAACAAAGTAGGTAGAACCAAGGCAAAAACATCCCAGATAAAAACAACCAAGATAAAAACAACCAAGGCAAAAACATCCAAGATAAAAACAACCAAAATAAAAACAACCAAGGCAAAAACATCCAAGATAAAAACAACCAAAATAAAAACAACCAAGGCAAAAACATCCAAGATAAAAACAACCAAAATAAAAACAACCAAGGCAAAAACATCCAAAATAAAAACAACCAAGGCAAAACAGTAGGTGAACCTAGAAAAAGGGAAAAAGAATTAGTTGGTCACCATGGTATAAAATGATGTATGTTTGTTTGTTTGGTTTTTTAACCACTTACCTGCTGCCAATGCTTCCGGCCACAACTGTCAGGCACCTTTCTCACCTGGCCCTGATGAGGGGGTTGGCTGGGGGAGGAGTCATCGCAGGGCTGTGTTCACAAACCCTACACTACCTGAAGCGTTCCCCACTCCACACGATTACAACAGGATCAGGGACAAGGCACAAGCTTAGAAATTGGTTTACTGTGTTGAAAGAGTGTATGTAGAGCCAGTTTCAGGGCTGGCAGCAGTTTGCCAGATGTAACCAACTGTTAGAAACATTATCAGACTGTTGCTCTCTCTTAGCGGCTGCAGTTAAAAACCTTTAAAACAGCATCATCTGCTTCTAACTTGATCTGAATTTAACATTCATCTTCGGGTGTTTTGTCAGATAACGCAGAAAATAAAACCAGATTCTCAAAAACCAATTGTGCACACGACCGTCCCCAAATAAAACCAATTAACCAATCAGTCACTGTAGGCTGATTTCATTTGCTATTAGGAGTCATTTAGGACGCCTGCAGTATAGAGTGGCAGATAATCAGAAGCATATTTGATTATCCATTGAGGGAATTATACACCCGTCAGTGTGAGGAACTGGCCGGGTTGCAGAGATTATTTCTGTTATTATGGAGCTGAATGGCTCAGCCAATGGCTTCAATCCGATTTAGTGCTATCAGAGAGAGCACCACTGTTGTAAACTGCACTCACACTCTCATCACTTAAGTGTTTATAGTTTTCATCGTGCATGTGCCTCCATGTGACTATAGTTGAAAATGTAATGTAGTTTGAGTCATTTGCTTTTCGAAGTATTAATGTTTACATTCGGAGTTACAACAAATTAATATTGTTATCATGTTGTTGTAAGTACTTCCACGTACTTGCAAACTAACCTAGAGTAACCTGGTGTCCTTGTGACGTTGCACCAATAGAAGTTGAGAAACCATCACAAAAAAGCTGAGAAATCACAGATAACAAATACAATTTCATAAACAATCATCAAAAGCTTTATTACAGTGTAGTTTGAGGGTTGGAAATAAACTTTTTTCTACAATGATGAAGAGAGAATAAATTACTTTAGTACAAAATAAACAATCACTTCAATTTTTCTCAGTAAAACTCAGTGTACATTGTGATTTTATCTTTTGTTCTGCTTCATGACATAGACAATAATTTAATTAAATATGATCCGGTATATATAAAACTACTGATGTGCAGTGTTTGTCATCACTGGAAATATAGCAAAATCATTTTATGTGACTTCTCAAGCATTAGGCAACTTGCTAAAGTTTCCCTTTAAACAAACTTGCAGCACAGACCAACCAAGACCAACACTGTATTTTATCATGTGACGAGTAGGAAGCTAAGTCTAGCAAAACTGTATCAGCTCTTTCATGCTGCATCCTTTCTCGCAGCAAATATCAGATATCCTCCCAGCAGCTCGTCTGATCCGAGAGGACATGGGGAACCAGTGAGGAGCCAGGGAGACGACGTCCTCCTTCTCGTCAGACTCTGCATGGACGTGCGCTGTCCCTGAAGCCCGGCACTCCTCCGTGGAGGCGTCATGGTCCCCTGTGCAGAGGAGAGGGAAAGATATGTGGAATTAAAAGTGATAAGCGGAAAACACACAAGATTTCTTGGTTTCAGTTGGAAACCTTCTGTGAAACTGCAAAGGAAATAAAAATAAAAAAAAGGTTTTGCATTTTGGAGTGAACCCCGTATGTATTTTGCTGGGTTGATGGATCAGATAGTCACTCGAATGATGACAAACTCCAAGTAAGAGTAAGGCATCTTCCTGCACAGCGGCAGACACTGTTATGTAGAAGGTGCACAAATGTGGCTTTAAATGTTTAAAATGGTAAATATCACTTACATCTGTGATGCTGTTTGCAAGGAGTGTCTCTCAACCCATGCACATGATATGTTTAAAAATGTAACATAAAGTACTTACAGTGAGGAGCGGGCAGCTGCTGGCCCATTTTTACGTCCGGGATGCTTCTCCTTAGCCGTGAGTTCCCACAGGATGAGACCGCCAGACGTATCAGCTCTCTGCCACACATCTTAATCCTCTCCTGTGCGTGAACCACACTCGCTGCAGCCACAAGCACCACCATCAGAGACACCAGGCGCTTCGCGGCAGCCATTGTATGATGTGTTACTGCTCCTCAGTTGGTCAGCGGAGGTAGGAACTGAACAACGTTGGGCGTGTGGAGAGTGGTGACTTCTGAGGCGAACATGAGGGGGTTTATATATTCATTGTTACCCACAGTGACGGTTTCCAAAAAACGTTGAGGCCACATGTTTGTTGGAAACATGTATTCAGCCTTGGTGAGGGAAAAGCATGTCCTGATCTGGAGCTCAGCATGATAGTGAGGCGAAGCCTCCTCAAGGTTGAAACTGTCATTAAGATTAAAAAAAAATGTCTCATAGTGAGAAAGAAAGAAAGAAAGAAAGAAAGAAAGAAAGAAAGAAAGAAATACTTTGTATTGTTTTGGGCCATTGAGCTTCACAAGAACATCACACAGCTGCAACAGAGGTCTGAGTTTGGGCCTTAATTGAGAAAAGCAATAAAACCAAGATACATTTCAAGCAGTTCAGATGCTAATAATCCCTGTGTTTACAGATCACAATGTGGTTTTAGTGGTTTTTAATTTGTTTCTTTCAGAGAGACGTGCCTAAGCTCCTATTCCGCTCACGGCATGTACGTATGTTTGTTTGAAATTTGTCAACACGTCATAATTCATGTTATTACACTGAACAATTTCCCTTGAATGTGAGTGGCTTTTACACCTTATCTTGGCACATCTTGAGGGATGGGAGCTAATTGGAACAGAGTGCGACTGGCAAAAAGATGTCAAGGATATTGACGCAACTATTCACACACATGGTCACCCCGGGCCATACTGTAGTTGCATAAACATGCCAGTGATGACCGTTTCATATTTGCAGCGCTGATGAAAAACATGAAAGGTGGCACTTTAATGTATTAAACGTACTTCTGGCTATGCTTGGCATTTTAACCTCTAATGACGATATCACTGGTAAGTCATGACTCTCAGCTGCTGCTCTGAGCAGGAGGTAGAGATGTAAGTATCAGTCTTGTCTAAATCCTTTCACCTCACTGATTCTGATCCCTGTCCTTTATCCCTTGTAGAAGGAGGTTAAAGTCCATGCTGTTCATTACAGTCCACCCAGATATTTTCTACAGATATCGAATTAACCGCACTTTGTTTGGCTCATCATATTACTCGCCACTGTACCACTGACAGAACATTAGACTCCAGAAAAATGTTAACTGTGAACCGAAAGCTTGAAAGCTGATTGTTTTCTGTTTGGTTGATTTCTTCTGCCAAATCTTTTGTTTTGTTTTGTTTTGCACTTCAGGGCAAAATTAATTATAGATGCAAAATCATCCATGCCTCTCTTGAACAAAAGGAAACATCTGAGTTTCAAGTTTCTCTGTCTGATGTGTCTTTTTGAGGACGTAAAGTTTAAAGCTGCTCCATGTTTGTATATAAGCAATGGATCGACTGACTGTCTGTAGTGATGAACCCATGGTGAATCATCAATGGGGGAGTTTTAGTGTCTTTCGTCTCATCGTTTTGGTTTTATGAATCGTAACCTTAACGTCTTGGTTCAGTCTGAGCTGCTCTCATGAACCTTTTAACAGCAGACAGACACAGTTAGCGACTTGCTGCTAAACCCAGTAGAGCAATTAGCATCTAAAGAGCCGAATAGAGCCATAGTGCAACAGTGTGCTGGCTGTTTCAGTATCACCCATTTGCTAACACTTATGTATTACTTAAGATCTCTTATTACTGCTTTAAGGTCATTAAAGGTTTTATGCCTGTGTATCAACGTACCGGGTACATTTGGTATCTGCCCTACATTTGGTGGATTTTACAGTGTATATTTTACAGTAATCCTGCGAAACCTTCAACGTCTTGCTCTTACATCATGTCATCATATCAAGTGAGAATTATATACTATATATCAAATATATTAGCTTTTTATCAGCAATAATTTTATTCAAATTGTTCATCTGTCTTTGAATATTCTGTATGTGTCTGTCTTCCTGTGTATCTGTGTCTGTCTGATTGTCTTCCTGACCTTCCCCCGATGTCCCTTTTGACTGCATCTATTCCTGTCCACTCTGTCCAGCCGGAGTCACACGACGCAGCCAAAATCCCTCAGTACTCTTGACTTTTAATTGATGCTGACGACACCATTAAACCATTGGCATCTCTCCCAATACCTTATCCTGTAATACTATTAGACAGGAGCACCGACCCTCAGACGAATGAGACAAGTGTCTGTTAATAGACACAATCGTCAAGTCTCTTGTATTTAAAGGAAAATAATAATACGTGAGTGATATGAGGAAGAGATTTTTTATAATTCAGCAAGAATTTCACTTTTGATGGGAATTGAGGAGTACATATTTTAATACATAATAAAATCTGTGTTTGACATGGTTTCCAGCCTGTATTGCATTAAATTGTTTTTTTCTGTTTTGTTTTTATGTACGATAAAGAAAATTAATGACACATTTCACAGTATTCTGTACAGTCACTGAGTAATATACTGTATAAATTTTCAACTCTGAAATAGGAATGAAATAAATTAAATAGCTAAAACATACCTGTAAGATTTCATAAAATGTCCTTTACCTTTGTCACCTTCTGTTTACAATTCATACAGTTACAATCATTCATGCACAAGAGATATAAAACTGATCAGACTGAACAGATTTCAATCAGTGACTCCCCAAACAAAACCCTTGAAATCTTTTGGCTACTATTGTGTCAGGAAAAATATAAATAGAATGTGGACACATCTGTCACTAGTTCATAAATAAATTCTTACCTTTCAACAAGTATTTTTGTATTTGCATAAAACTCAAATGAAAAGATTCATAATGTTATATTGATATTTCACTCAATAATTCACTGTCTCTAATTGTGTTTCATTTGGGGGAAACTAATGACTAATACTTTATAGAGCTGTGTGTTTGTAAATCAGAGGTGACCAATGCAGGTGCAGGGTGTTTTGTCATGACCAGAGGCACGACACATCTTCAGCACAGCTGGACAGAGGGTCAGTGGGCGTGGTCGGGGATGGTACTCCAGCGCACCGAACAGACCGGTCTTGAGCAGATCTACTACAAAAGCTGCAGTCTTTGTCCATAGCACTGAGTGAGTAGCCAATAAAACACATTGAGATGAGATAATGCATTTGCTTACTGTACTTTTGGTCTTTGGAGAACTGTTGTCCAGGGCAGGAGCTGGTCTAATGATCTTAGCTGAAGAGCTAAACACAGCCAGCACACACTGCAGGGACAGTTCTTACTACAGAACTGGGACATGCTTGATTCTGACATTAAAAGTCCAGGAACATTCGAGCTCAGTTCTCACTCCCTGCAGAGACTGTGCCAAACATTGACCTGCTGTTTATACAATTATAAGCTCTTATCTGCATTTTCCTGTGTGAGAAACCTATATCAGAAACTAATTGATATGCTATCACTCATAAAAGTGGCTTGTAAGCTCTTGAAATAGGACCTGATCGTACACACCTGATCAGATTCTCAGTGCGACTCAAATAGCGCAGGACCTGATTGACTTTCGCCCCTGTCCAACCAGGCAGGAGGTGCAAGCGGAAATCCTGGTAATCCTTGAGAACAAATTTACACTCATGATCTTAATAGCTACTGACACCCCCCCTGCTGCGCCTCCCCTCCCACTTAGGTACAGTCAAGAGCACGCTGAGTGACCGGACAGAAAGAAAAGGTGCGGTTTCCACAAGATTGCTATGCATGACGCATGGCATGTGATGGGACAGCTTTGCACGGGCGATGTTGGTGAGGATGATTTTTCTCAAGTTTTCATTGCTTGAACATTTAAATATCCTCAGTCTAAAAAAGTGGAAAACAATGACTACAGTCCAACATGATGCTTCACCAGCTATTAGCCAAAATTTTTACAGAAGACTGAAGTCAAAGTAATACTGTCTGTTGTGCGGAGTATCAGGAATGTAAAGTAACATGTAAGAGACCATGTAGTTGTCCAAAACAGTTCATTAATAGCACTTCCAATGAAAAGAGTTTTTCACAAGCACCATGCTCCCTTCAAAGTGCAACATTGCTTCATTAATAATGTTACTACCTGACCTCCTTCTGTCAAACATCTATTTCAGTTTAGTCAGCAATGGTTGCAGCCGGGCGCTATTCTTGGAGACAGACAACAAGCTGTCCAGCAGGAGCATCTTGTCTATTTGACAGAGTAGTCATCACCCATTGCGTGCAAACAGCAACGACTATAAAGCTGAGGCTTAAAGCTTATCTCAACTTGCTGCTGCCTCATTTGCCCCCCCCTTTAGATTGTTTATCTTAAATCACACAGGCTCAGAGTTGGAGGCAGATGGGGTCTCACACTTTCTACACCCATGGGTGATAAGGCCATTTAGGGTTAGCGACTTAGTGACCAGGCAGCTTCTCTCAGTCCTCGCTCTCACGGATGGTTTGCCTTCCACTGGGCCGGTAGTGTATCTCATCATCGGAGTCGTCTGGCTGGGGTTCGAAGCAGCCGTCAAACTTACGCCTCAGACGTTTCTTGAGCTGGAAGCTGCGCTCTGTGTTTGAATACGTGTATTCCTGTTCCTTCAGCTTGGCGTAGTAGTCGGAGAACTTGTTGAACAGAATGGAGATGGGCATGCCATTGAGGATGATGCCAAACGAGATGCAGCCAAAAGCCACACAGCGGCCAAGATAGGAGATAGGGACAACATCTCCGTAGCCCACAGTAGAGATGCTGACCTGTAGGAGGAAGAGAGTAATGTGAGCCATCTTACATGCATCATCGGAAATGTGCTTTACTATTTGAATGAAATAAATGACTGCCTGCGCTGGTTTTTATATTTTTAGATGTTTTTATATTTACAAAATATAGAGAACTTGGTGGAAAAAGAGATGTGGGATTTCCCTTATTTTGCTCCAAAGAGAGAGGGCTCATCCTCATAGTGCTTTTCATCCTGCCCCACAATACTCTTCGGACATGGCCTCATGAGAATCCAATAAAGTTCAAATGTTTCTTTTACTAATCATTTGTGATCATTCGGATCATTCGAATCATTTGTGTTGCAAGTTGGGAACGAGCAGGATCAAATAAACCTTCAGGAATGCACTTCACCACTTTCCATCTCTTGAAAGCAATCAGTGGATCTGGCCACAAACAAGATGCATTACACCGTATTATAGAGGATTAGACATATTTAAGTTAACAGCTGCCACCGGATAAATAACAACCAAACGCCCTTACATGAGAGTGCAAGAACACAGAGAAACAAGTTGGTGATGTACAGTGATACTGAAGCCTGTAAGTACATTAAAAACAAAGACAGAAAAATACTGTAAAATTGTTAATGTTATTAATTCTGACTATCCCAACAAATGTCAGAGAAAATGAATCTCTTCCCTTTACCTCTGGTTGCCCTGTGAAATTCATTTATGAGGAGAAACAGAATCCAAGATAGTGAGCTTATATAATACCTACTTATCCAAATAGCTAATTAGCAAAATATACTTGCAACCCATTGCTGAATGATAACACAGAACAGGCTGAAAAAACTTTTTAAGTTGTCTTTTGTGTCGGCTTTATTCCAGCACCCATCCATGATATTTGTTGCATATTTCTTCCTGCTTAAGAAATCTATATCAAAGTTGGTTTAACCAACCTTTCACCAACAAACAGAGATTATACAATGAGTCTTTAAATACAGTGCTATCATGAATGCATTGCTTGGTAGAACCACAGAAATAGCATTTGCCCTGCTCTGTGCACTTCTGTCCTGGTCTGACTAGACAGGCAGCACAAATCCTGGAATGCCTAATCCTTGACACCTGAAATGCACCCCCCCCCAGCACAGTCAAGAGGAACAGCTTAGCAAGGTTCATAACCATGCTAACTGATCCGGAAGAATCTAAGTAGCAGCCATAAGAGCTCGTCCAATCCCCATTAAGATGAGGGGCAGTTCAGGTGTTACCTGGCATCATATAAATATGTAGTCAAATGCAGCTTAAGCTGCATTTTGTTATGTCCGTCATGGCTTGATCTCATTTTTCTTTGATTCAATACATGGTCATGGTCAAGGAAAAATGTAAGAAAGGGGAAAGCTAAAATAGATTATTACAACATTTGGATCCAGCCAAGTTTATTGCAAAGTCACTAAAATACCATTTTTGGCCACGAAATACATAAATAAAGCCCTAATTGCTATTCATTCCTGCTTTTTTTTATTTAGGCAAAGCCTGTCTGGAGGTTGAAGTTCATCCTACTCACCGCAGCCCACCACCAGGCATCTGGTATGCTGCTGAATGGTGTCCCGGGCTGATCCACTTCCACAGAGTGCATCAGAGCAGAGAAGGTAAAGATGCCCATGGCAATGAATAGAAACAGACAGCACACCTAAATAATGACAGAGGATTATATGTCAACAGCAGTGCCCATTTATATTTGGATTTGGATTGGGCTACCAATCAGGTCACATGTTAATGTTGTTCATTATGACTGATCTAGAATACCTACATATTTATGTATTAACAAAATGTGCACATGGTATTTTCAGCGTGAATGGTCCAAATAAACAGTAGCTGTCAAAAACTACTAAGCCAAGAATGACATATACTCTTATTTGGATGAGGCTGAGGATTTTTCCTGTTCAGAAGAACCTTGTGTCAGATGTATTATATCAGTGTCGCCACAGGTGGGATCAACAAGTGGAGTACAGTAGTAAGTTGAAAAAAAAGGAGCATCTTAAATTCTTACGCTAGCTGTGCATATCACAGATTATAAAATTATTATGCTGTTATCCCACCACTTTGACTTCTGACATGATTGGCACATGTACATGGAACCTGTCAACCTTTTATGTGTTACTTCTCTTCCCACCAAAGTTTCTGTAAATCTTTCTAGGTTCCTGAGGAAGTTATGGTGAACTTGTTAGCAAAACTATTTAGTGCACATCCAGTAGATGTAGTGAAACAGAAGCATCAATTTGGAGTCACATTTATGGCCATGTAGCAAGTGTTGTAATGTTTTTCGACTTTACCAACTTCGTGAAATATCTGCCTCTTGAGCAGCTGAATGCTCCACTATCTTTATCAGCTAGCTGCTAACTAGCTAGCTTTTTAATTAAAACAGTTCCCCTCTGTGGTCGGAAATGCTGATGAATGGTGAGACTACACCAAAAACAGTAAGTTTAACACTAACAGTACAAGTTGCAAGCCACAAATCATATGATTTAGTGTTAATATAAGATATTGATTATAGCCACTTTCTTTCAGCTCATTTGGGAATTACATGTCTGCTCCTTTGTTTCGTGCGTGTCACCTCAGTTTAAGATGTCCACAATGGATATTTTTTGTGTTTGTGTTAGATTTTTCTCATTTGATATTCCTACATACCTGCTCAGAGCACTGGCGAATGGTGAAACCAAATGCTCTCATGCCTGTAGAATGACGGGCAAGCTTCAGGATACGGAAGATGCGCATCAGCTTGACGACCTTGAGCACCTTGCTGACTTTACTGACCCTTGCCATGGTCTTCAAATCTTGCTGCCCACTGACATCTTCTGCATCTATAACAAATGTCTCAAAAATGATCTGGATGAAGTAGGGCATAACAGCCACCATATCAACAAAGTTGAGGGCACTCTTCACAAAATGTTTGATGTTGGATGTGGTGACTAACCGCAGAAAGTACTCTGAGGTGAAGAAAAGAATGGAAGCGATCTCTATCCACTCCATGTAGGTTTTGCCAGCGAGTTTGTACTGCCTGAGTTCTTTCACTGTGTTCATTGTCATGGCAACAATCGAGATGAGCACGAAGAGACTGGAAAACACAGCAAAGGCTTTGGCTGACAATGAGGAGTAGGGATTCTCCATCAGGTCCCAGAGAGCCTTTCGAAGGCCTCCAAGAAACATGTTCTTGTATCCCTCGTCATCCTGGTGAGGTTTAATCTCATCAAGCAGCTCCTGGTTGACCTTGAGTTGGTCTCTGATGTCATCCACTTTTTCCTCAAACAGAATACGACAGCACCTGAGTAGAAGAAGAGGAGAATTACCACCAATTTTTACTAGAACTACTTTTCAAAATCATGCTTGAAGTACACAAACAGTAACAGACCAAGCCACACAATACACGTAGTAGGCTATCAACTATCTGCAGCACACCTTGGAGTGTCCTTCAGTTTCAGTCCCCAGAATGACATCTCTTCCTCAAAGTTGACAGGGCAAAGGCTGTCCATAACCCACAGGACATTACTGCAGTAAAAGTGGAATATGTAGTGGAAAAACATGGGGTCCCTGTCGAAAAAGAACTCGTTGTTCTGAACATTGTAATCGTCACAGAGTGTCAGACGCTTGACTGGATCATCGCAGAGGGCAAGGACACCAATCCTGGTTTTTGGGTGTCGGAGGACCAAATGTTTCGGGATGTGGAACACCTTTCCACCCACGTTGAGGTTGACGATGTTTGACTGCCTTGGGTTTGGTGCATCTTTGGTTTGATATTTTGATTCATTTTTTTTCTCATCAGGAGCATCAAGGTTGTTCATAGATGTCCATGGTTTCACTGAGCTGTCCTGTGAAAAAGGAAATTCATGCTCCTGTTCTTCAATGCTTTGTGAAAAACTAATTTCCCGTTTAACGGTTGCAAAAAGACTAGAGCGACGCTTCTTTAGCACTTTCACCTTTGGTATCATAGTCTCCATTGTGACCGCTCCTTAGAAGACAAAAAAACGACAGCAAATGTTGTGTACCGGGTTCAGATAAAGTCAGAGAAAAACAACAACAACAATATTCCACAAGATCTCCATTTAAGCAAGATGTCCCTTGAAAATTTCTGCTTACAGGTTGAAACAAAGATAAAGTAAGAGCTCCCGTGCTTGTCTCTCAGCGTGCAAGAAGATCAACTGCATGAGTTAGGGATTCAGCCTCCTCACTGATTCTCTAATCCTATTGCTGTTCTTTCTGTCAAACACAAGTTAAAAATACTGTTCACAGGGATTAGTGTTGTGATTTAAAGCTTTGAGCTCTGAGAGAGGAGGAAGGGGAGAGGGAGTGGTGTGATGACAGTATTGTATTGCTAACGAGGCTATGGATAGCTTTCTCACAGGAAATTCATATGGTACAGATAGATTACACAAGCTAGCTTGAGCAACAATTTTTCTGCATTTGTGCTGAACAATGAAGATAAGCCTCACTTTGTAATATCAAACAACAGAATTTAACATTTAGTATTAAAAAAATTCTATTTTTCTCTATATTTTTACGAAAGCCTTAGGTGTATCTTTTCATTTCTATTCTTCACAATCAAATCCCTGTTTGGAGTTCATCTCTGCTAAAACTCCATATCATAAATAGTTTAGTCATTTCAAAATAAAAGCAAGCCAGAAAAAAATCCAGTTTTGGATTTTTTGGATTGGAAATATACACAAAAGGGATCATGTAGATATGTAGTCTTGTAGTTTGTTGTAAACATCCCAATGAAAGAACTGTATACTGTACTATAAAAGTATTCATAGTTACTGCAAGAATTCCATATATAGTACAAAACATTAAGAAACGTCATGTACAACAGTGGGCAAAACCATGTAGAGACCATTTATCTGGGTCTTTTATTTCACATTGTAAGGTTAAATTTAAAGTACACATACAGAGAATAATGGTATGGCCCAGGTTTCCACCCATGGAAGCTTCTGTGAATGGTATTTTCCAATCTAGCGGAAAAGGAAATAGGAATATAAAATAACATTTATTTTTTTAATATAAAACGTTTTACTGTGTTCATATGTACATATGTGATTAAAATTGGTTTTAGTTTAATTATAATTTAATTAAAATTGTCAAATTTTGAAAAACTAAAAGATTAAAGTTGAGATATATACCGTCTGCGCACCACGTGACTTCCTTTCCGGTCTAACCTGACAACATGGACGCCAGCCGCGTGCAGCCGATCAAGCTCGCAAGAGTAAGAAAATACTTAATATGGTGAAAATAAACGTAACCAGACGGATAGTCAGCTTCAGAAACAATTGCTGTCTCATACAGTGCCAAAACATTGAAGCTAAATTAACGTTTAAGCAGCGATTAGCGTACGGCAGGTCGGCTCTCGTGCTTCCATCATGGAGGCCTGTTCATGCCACTATCTGTGCTGCTTCACCGTCACACCCGTGCATGCTGGCCTGGACTGTGTGTGGCCACTGTAGAAAACACTTATTCCTAAAGTTGTAACGTTAATCTAAGTTTTGTTTTACTTTCAGGTTACCAAGGTACTCGGAAGAACTGGTTCCCAGGGACAATGTACACAGGTATGCTAACATAGCTAATGTTTCAGGGTCGACGGTTCATCTGTTTAACGTAGGGATTTGTTCGTTCTTCTCTTTCCTTAATAAGTTACCGAACAACCCCGACAAGTTTAGCATGTTCAAAAACGTTTTCAATGTATTTTCCCTTGCAGGTTATCTGCAGGTCGGCGTATTGTCATTTGCAAAGGTCCTAAACCTGTTTGTAGCCTTGCTAAGGGTAGTAATGTTACTTAAAGTGAGTGTGTGAGTGAAGCAAAAGACAGCTGAAAAATCTGCAGTACCATTGTTCCGGACTTCTGATACCCAAAAGTCACATCACATCCTTTAATAAATGCGTGTTACATTTTTTTTTTATAGATGTTTTAGTTGTCTTAAGATTACTTTGGTGAACCCTTCAGAAACACTCATGTTTTCATGTGTCTGACTTTTGGCTCACAAAGACAAATATCTCTTAGGACAATAAAGTTGGACTTGAGCTCTGCGGATGTGTTCAAACTCTTAACTATTTATTAGAAAAGTTGTCAGTGAAACAGTAATTTTTGTTAGGTCTATTAAATAAAGCTGTATAAACTTGTCCTATATTAAAAATAGGGAAAAATGCATGTTTCATGGAGAACATGTCGATGTTTGCAAATACTTTTTTCTGTGTTAAGAACACAAAGATAATCAATTTCCAGTCATGTTAACAGGGAGGAGTAAATTCTTATATTAAAGAACTTGGAATTGGAGAACTTCTGATATTTTTGCTTGAATAATGACTTAAATGATAATCAATTAAAATGACCCAGCCAAATAATCATTTTAGCTCAGCACATTTATAAATGTGATTGATGTAATTCCTTCAGTTACTGGGGGGCACACATTAAGTCATGGCTGCACCAGTTCCTGTGTAAATAATAGTCGACCATCATGTGAGATTTTAACGTGCAAAGGTCTTAACTTGTTAATGTAATTTATCTGTGTACCTACAGGTCCGTGTTGAGTTCATGGATGATAGCAACCGCTCCATCATCAGGAACGTGAAGGGCCCAGTCAGAGAAGGAGATGTGCTGACACTTCTGGAGTCTGAAAGAGAAGCCAGGAGGCTGCGATAGGTGAGGGGACATGAGCCCAGCTATGTCCGTTAACCCATTCACCAGTGTGTGTTTGACTTTATGTCACTGACACCATTAAACTGTCAACATTATAAGCCTGCCAGCAATTTGAAGATGTAGCTTTGGGCTCTGGTGATGTGTAATAGACACATGTACTTAGACATTTAATAGACTAAACAGCAATATTTTTAAGGAAAAAACCCAGCAGTTGTAATAAACATAGTTTTTGCACAAGAATTTATCACAGTGTAAGAGACATCATGAACTCCAGTGTGAGGTAATGATACAACTGTGCAATCAATATGAATACATTTTGATGCAAGTGAGTAGATTAAGTAGTTGCATTGAACAGCATTATATTGTGCAATGTATGTAAATGGGAGGTGATGAAAACATTACAGCTTTTAATGAAGTGTAATACAAAAACACAGCAGCCTTGTACTACCATGGAGTTGAAAGGAGCTCTTTAACACTTTCTACAAAAAATGAACTCTTTCACAAAGATACGATTTATTGCTTGGTATTTGAACCGTATTATGTGTTGTACTGGTGTTCATATTTGATTAAGCGTAGCTGTGACCCACTTCAACTCTTGGCCCTGATGACATTGGCTTGCCCACCACTTTCAGTGACAGTTGAACTCTTGTGACTTGTGGTTTACCATGTATTTCAGCCATGTCAGCGTACAGGGTTAGTTCTGTGGTCCTCTGTGCTGATCTCAGGACTCACGGTGCAGAAACACTGATCGATTTTTGGCAATATTAAATCTGATACTTCGCAATCAATTACTAAATTACCTGAAAGGAGAGTCTGTAATATTTCCCTGTTCTTTGCTAGTGTCCTGTTAACGTAGAAGCATTGAAAAAGACGGTTTTGTTTTTGTCGGCTGTGTTGAATGTGAATATTTTTGAGATGGAGTGTGACTGATCTCTTGTCTTCACAGTGCCCACTGAAGCTGTGAGGTGCCGATCCAGCGCTGTGGAACAGAGGACACCATCCGTTTCACTTGGAATGGCCTACATCTCATTTGTTCAGATGTTTTGAAATAAATTTGGTTATTAAGATGGAAGTGTGGAAGTCCTGTGTTTATTTTACAGTAGATGTGAACTGTTTAGGGTTTTTTTTTTTTGCTTACCATAATTAACAGACTTTGAGGCTTTGATGATTTATAGACTAAACAATATTTTTAAAGTTGTGACAACTGTAATAACTATAGTTTAGTTGTATTTATTACATTTGTGTATAATTAATTGCAAAATAATTTATCACAGTGCACAGTCAACCTTTTGTCTAATATGTGGTTTTTTTGTTACTTGTCAGTAGAGGTATACATGCAACATGCTTGCACAGAGATGTGTAAATAAACTCTGGATATTGAGGCAGAGTGCCAAGTTATGGAAGTGACAGCCGCCTATTAAATTTCAATCGGTGCACTGCAATGGTAAAATACATGATTTATAGTTGAACTGTAATCCAGAGTCTCTTGCCATAAGAGAAACCTTAAACATGCAAAATGAAAGAATTCAAGTTAATGATGTTCCTTTTTAAAGTATCAAAAACCAGTGTTAATTTTATCTTGTAGTTTTCCTACAAGCATGTCCACCATAAACAACACTGTAACTTATCCGACCACTGAAACTAGAGCAGATTATTTTTAAATTACCAAATGTCACAAGGGCAAGTTGATAGAAGCTAAATTTGTTGTACTGTTGTGAGTGTCGGATTGCTTGACGCTATTTTTGCACATTTATTTCCACAAATGCATTTTAATGTGGCTCAATATACATAGATCTACAGAAAAGGAACATTATTACTACCAGGTTCAGGTTGTGCAGTTTGCATTCTGTCCAGCAGAGTGCAGCATCGCTCTGATCATCACAATAGTGATGAGTAATTTCAAGACAACCTTTGTTTTAAAATAACTAACTAAACAAGCCCCTTTGCTCTGCCTTATTTAACCTTTAACTGAAGATTATTCATCTCTTTCATGTATTTTTAAACACAAAACTCTGTACACAGGCAAAAATTAGGTGCAGAAGCAACAACATTAAAACCACCTGTCTAAAACTGTGTAGGTCCCCCTCTGACCTGCTCTGAAGGAGTCCTGTGGCATTCTGTTAGTTGCAAGGTGGGGCCTCCATGGATCGCACTTTTTCCATCAGATTTCACATTATTGGTCGATCAGATTTAGATCTGGGGAATTTAGAGACCATGTTAACATTTTAACTCTTTGTCATTTTCTTCAAACAATCCATGAACATTTTTTGCAGCTGGAACAACTGATGAACAATGAAGAAACAAAACACAATCTCATAAATAAATGTGAATTTTTAACCAAAGTGTATCTAAGTATATTTTATGACAACAATGTTTCAGTTATTATATTTTTTGATGAATTTTAAAATACATGTTTTGAAAATTGAACACAAATGTACCACAAATGTGTTTATCTTGATTTTTTTTCCATTCTTTCTCACCATATTTCCATACTTCATGCAGTCCCCTGTTTCCTAAATCTACATGTTCCAACAATACACCACACAGTGTTCTGACTTTTTCATGGTTGCTTATGATCCTGGCTTAGCATAGCTCTGTTTAAATGCTGGGGAACAACAAACAACTAACCTGAAACCAATTTATTGTTGCTCTAATGGTCTTTATGGAAGTGTACAACCTAAATGATGGTATGTAAGATATCTGAATATGAAATGAAGTATTTCTACACTGGGATAGAGTTTGTAAATCAATGCACTATAGGAATTTAGAAATCGCCATAAAACTCTTTCTGCACATCTATATATTCAAATATTATACTTATATATTTATATTCAAAACCTTTATGTGTGAAAGTTGTTTATGAGCATGACGTTGCTTGGCTGGATTCCAGCTTGAGGTTCATGAAGTGCCTGTTTGAACAAGGAAAGCAGGTCAGTCTGGGCTGTGTGTTGCTAAGTGGCTCTTTGCCTGCTGTATGTATGAGTAGTGTAGGTTAAATGATTTTCCATTTTCCATCTTACTTTGACCTACTTTACACAAGGATTTGAACTGACCTGGTGGTGTGGAAAAGTGAATTTATTTTAGCTGTAAAAACAACATGATGTGGAATCAGAGCACCTGCCAGACACAGCTCTACTACAGCATACTGCTTTGATATTTGTATGAATACAGCTTTAAAGGGGAACTCATTTATCTGTTTAACAGCATTTCATAGTCATTAATAAGTTGACCAATTACAAAAAAACTCTAAACGGGTGTTCCTTCAAATCAGTTTTTACAATATAAGCCCAAAAACCCAACAATACACCACCGTTTGAAGGTGTTTCACTGTAGGGAAAAATAGAGGTGCTAAAGAATGCCCAAAATAAACACTGCAACAAAGGAAAGTGTTTTACTTGTGGTTGCCACAGTTAATACTTGTGCATATCCATGCCAAAAGTAACACAGGTGCACCCACGTTCCTCTCACGGTGCAGATTATTTACAGGATTGCATCTGCAGTTCCTGAGGCTTACAAACTTTACTGCAGTTTCAACCGGGAGGGCATCAACCAGTAACATGGAACCAGAGCGGAAAACCGACACCAAACCACAAATTAAATTTTGGCAGCTATTCATTAAGTTAAAGTAAGACGTGCAACACCAAGTAGAGCATGCTGGCACTTGACAGCCGGACTCAGTGAACCAGAAAGAGAGATGATAATACAGTGAGAGAGAGAGAGAGAGAGAGACAGAGAGACAGAAAAACAGTTTTCTGATCTTCTTAATTCTACAAATCCAGTCAGAAATCAGGGTGTAAATCTGGCTTAACAGTATTTATCTTGCCGAATACCGACGCCTACATGTAACAGTATGTTTGTACAGTGTGCCTCCAGAGCCCCATGTGTGCATAAACAAATGAACAAGTTGCCCAGTAGTCTGTGTATCAGAAAACAGATTTACAAATCCCACAGTCTGGATCTGACTGTTAATCACCTGCACTTGTTTCATTCTCATTTTGACCTAAAGGACAGAAAATAAAAGAAAAAGCAATAGAAACAGATGATAAAAAGGGGGGGGGGGGGGGTACCAAGTATATTATTCAGCAGGATTCACAGTCAACAACAGCCCTGTGCTTGAAAACAGCTTGGTGTCAGTTTACCCCCCCCCCCCATGTCATCATCATTCTACACCTCTCCATCTCCTCACTTTACTCACCCATCCAGAGCTACGGGTGGCATGTGTTTACCATCTCTCCATCTCCCCCGTCTCCCTCCCTCTCTCTCTCCCTGTCCCAAGGCCACTCCCTGTTTGTCTGCATGCCACCAAGGTCTAACTGAGCCGGGAGAAAACACCAGCAGTGGACATGTCTGTCTGTCTGTCTGTCTGTAGGCAGTATCTGGGATCTGCAACATTAAACCAGACACACAAATATCAAGGACACTGCGCCTAGAGGTGCAGAAGTGTCGCTCCTATTTTAACTCTGTTGGTATGAAATGTTTGCTGCTTTCCAAATTTAGACCAAAATAAGGGCAACATTTATCTGTATTCGTTATCTCTGATTTCATTTTATCATATCATACAGGACATATTATGTACCCATGTAACCCTTAAGTTTATTTAGGATTTTGGCACTTGATCTTACCTGAACCCACAAAGCAGCTAATCGTGGCCCATATTTAAGTTTGGGTTTTCTGACCCCAAACATCACTGTTTTTGTTCACTATCACCTCTTTCACCATCTTGCATGTTTAAGCCACATCAGGAGGCTATTTCCAACAGGGCAGCTAGAGAAAACCACTGTACACTACCTGCTCACCACCAAACAGCAGGAAGACACAGGTAGCAACTAGCTGGTAAACATAGTGGAGAATTCAGCAGCTGAAGAGCCAGATATTTTCCTCAGGTGTTTGACTGAAACCAAAATAGAGCTAAAATGAGATTGAATATTTAACTTAAATTCCACAAGAAGCCAGAAACATGATTCCAAATGAATGATAATGTTTCTCCATGAGCAAGTGTTGGCTAACAATGTCATCATATCAACTTTGAAGTTGATGATGTGTCAGTGGCCGAAAAATATTTTTTCCAGATTTACGCAAAAGTGTATAAAAAAAGTGATAAAATCGTTTCATGCAGAAAGTGCCCCTTTGATATTATGATGTATTATATTGTTGGATTGTTACTTAATACTGATACATGATGAAGCTGGTGAAGGTGGATTAACTTGAACTTTAACTACTTGAATTTACAGTTCAAGAAAACAGTAAATAAATGTAATGGAGTTCAATAATCTATAATAATCTATAAAGTACCATGAAATGGTAATATTCAAGTAAAGTACCTCAAAGCTAAGGTAAGGCAAGTACAGTACTGGAGTAAATATACTTTGCCAGGGGTGCTATTTAAGGTTCTTCACAGATTAATTATCTGTGTAACAAATGTACTGTACAGTGACACAAGTTCAAACTGCAGATCATCTTGTCGAGCTGGTGTGGAGAGGCTCACGGGAATTGAAGGAACTTGGCAGGAGGCTTTGGGCTTTGTCGCTCCCATGCTGGTTAACAGGATGTGCAGCAGGGAGGTCATGGAGTCTCCAGGGGGAGAGAGGCCTCTGATTTACACACTCTGATCCCTGCTATGACCTGGGTCACGGCCCTCAAAATTTACAAATGGGGCCCATAGGACACAAGGAGGGGATGCCAAGAAGACACCCCAGAGGTAACTAGAGGACATTCCCTGCCCCTCTCTCTGCTGGTTTCTGTCCTCTTTCTCACAATCTCAAACCTTTCTGATCACTGAACTTTAGTACACCCTGCTTCTCTACAGACTCCCCTTGTTTCCTGCCTTTAACTGCAGAAGGTGAGGCTGGTCTAATTAGGCTCCAGGGGGATAAGCCAAAAGGAGAGCTTTACAAACAAAAAAAGGGTGAAAATAAATGCTAAAGATTAGAAACTTGGCATCCATAGCATATCTCACATTATATCTAGGACACTCAAATCACTAATGAGAGAGGCAATTAGAAACAAATATCTTTGAGAATAGGCATTAAATGAAACCTTTGTATATTTGTGAGAGCAACAACAGTGTAGAGAATAAATAAATACAAGACCAGAAAGGGTAAATGAGAGACAGCTTGAAGGATGACAACAAAAAGCCAAGCACAGCTTGGACATTCTTGATTTACTTTTATGTAAGCAAAAGTGCAAAAGGGGGAGACTTCATTGTGCGAAGGTCAGAAAAACAAGCCATCCATTTATTTTTTGAAGGCTCCGTCCCCCACAATGCATACGACTTGTAAAATATCTTTGCCCACAATTCCCTGCACAACTGTGTCACAGCACAAACAGCAGGTGCGCAGACAGACAGGCAAAGTGACGGGCTGAAACACAGGGTCAGACGCTTGGCTGTTGATAATAACGGAGCCTGTTGTGGAGGGATGGTGACGTGGGGGCGGGATTGAGAAAGAGCTGTTTTGGAGTTCTGTGGCACATGTCCTTTAATAAACATCGTAAAACAAAGCTTCTTGGACTCTGTCCCCTGGCCTGACATGAATGCTGGCACAGCGTACTGGCCATATACACAGTCAGGTGGTTTTCCAGAGGAGTGTTTGTGTTGCGCTGAGGGAGAATCTGATGTGATCAGGCTTGTTTTATTACTATGACACATGAGGCCTATAATTCTAAGATGACAAGCAGCTTCAGATTCAAGTTCACCTAAGAGAAACTATTTCCTCTCCAGTTTACACTTGTTACCCACCACCACTGAATAAGAAAGCCTCTTAACTATGTGATCAGTTTCCTCCTCAACATGGTCCTAAAGGAACAGTTCGACATTTTGGAATATACGCCTATTTGCTTTTTTGCTGAGGGTTAAATAAGAAAATCGATACAACAGATGTATGTATGAGAGTTGTATCAATCTTATCATCTTGGCAAGAGAGTGAAGAAGTGTAGTTCCCAAAATGTCCTAATCCATTAACATCTGAGCCATCTGTTATCTTCTGATGAGGAACAAAAGTTTGTAGTAGAAACACTAATTGTATACTCAGCAATTTGCAGGAAGAGAGGACATTATCTGGGTTAAAGGTTGTGTTGATGTTCTGTCTTCTTTTGTTTCTTTATTCAGCGTTCAGGTTTGTTTTCTCTGCTAATGAAAGGGACAGGCTGTGTCAGTATGAATACAGGTACACTACGATATACAGCAGTCAATGACACCTGTAAAAACCCGAAACTCGAAAATAACTCCCTGCAGGGTTAAATTTCAGTGGCATCACATACTGGTTCTATATTATGATCCTGGAAGACATTTTACAGGCGCTCAGCAGTAAAAACCCTGAGCTGCTGACACACCTAATTAGAGATCAGGATACATTCAGGAAACACAGCTGGGTCAATATTTAGCAGGAACAAACTAAAATGGAATTTGACAAGTTAAAATCCAAGTTTCGGGAGCAAAAATATTTACCAAAGTTTTAAGAGACAGGTTACTCTAACCTTCTAGCATTTGACCTGTCTTTACGCCAGTGTTTGAATATCTACACAGTGAGTGCGTAGGACAAATGTTTGTCATGGCAGCTCAGAGGAGATGGTGCCACCAACTCACCTCCTGTTGGCAATGATCACCTCTGCATTTTCAACGCAGGCACAAGGAATGCATCATCTTAAATTAAGGCTCACGTGTGAAATAAAGTAACACTAAATACCACAACAGGTCATTTTAGCTGGATCAAAACTGCTGCACACGCTAAAGTAATAACTGCAATCACAGGACTGTTTCTGTTGATTCTATCCACAGAGAGGAGTCTCACAAAATAAGGATCCCTGGACTGATTTACCTCCAAAACTCTGAAACAACCTGTTGCATCCCTGACTTAGTTGTGAAAATATAGAAAAATACAAAGCTGAAAGCACTTCCTGGGAACACTCAATTTCAATTAGATTTCAGGATTTGAGATTAATTTGGATCAGGGATCAGTCATTAGAGATTATAGGGGGTTTTAATAGAGTGCCTCAACAGATGGTAAGAAGTCAGAGACTCAGTGTGACAGCTGATAATTCTTTAAGTGCATAGGTTGCTTTTCCATTAAACATCTTGATTTAAAAAGACTAGCTTCATGTTTAACAGACGGACATGAGAGTGGTATCAATCTGAGAGCTGCCTCTGACATACAAAAGCTTTTTGAAACTGTATGTTGCACAACAAGACTTCCGGAGGGTGAGTGGTTTCCAAACAAATGTGCAGTATATTGTCCCTTCTGCATCAGAAATAAGAAACATAAATGTATGATTTCTGCAGAAGTGTCAGTGCTACAGAGTGCAGCTGCTGTGGTGCAGTTACAGGTCAGAACCCCTTCTGTTCTGGAAGAACACTTTGTAATTCAAGCCTTCTTTCCTTTTTCCTTTCCAGACCACCGGCTGCTTTGCACTTGACAGTAAGAGGCTGTCTGCCAATACCCACATCTTTCCCAGAACAAGCCTCATTCATAGTTAGATCCCTCTTCAGTTCAAGTGTCCCCTCCATCTGACCTGCTTCCACCTCCACTCTTGTTGATTGAAATTAATGGGGCAATGAATTAGTATCATTGTGATCAGTAACCTACACCCAGTAGCCTCAAGTGCTCATTCCTCTCTGGTAAACATAGTATGCGTGCTTGAATGTTTTACAGGAGGCCAATTAGTTCATGGGAATCAGGCTTGATATCTGGGGCACACACCGCCATGGGGCCGATTTTTGGGGACAAAGCTGCGTCCTCTGAAACTCTGGGGAGACTAAACAGCCACTGCTTATCACGTCTGAGGGTTTGGGTCCATTAAATGTAAAGCATGGGTTCTGGAGAGCTCATTTAGCACCCACAGCTGCGGGTGCGATTGGAGCAGAATTCCCAGACAATGTAAATGTGTGTTTGAGTTATATATAGCAACTGCATTTAGCATGGAATTCATCCTTGACCTTGGTAAGTTGTTTTGGTCTCCAGTGGGATTTTTTTTCTGTGTAAACACTGCAGGATTCAGGCCATATACATATACACATGCTTTTGTTAAGTCACAAATAATGCATCATTTCCTTGTATGTATTCATTAGTACACTGTTATATTATAATACAAAATATATATATATATATTATATATATTATAACAATATTTTGACATTTGAAAAATATGTTTATTCACAGGTTTGATGAGACAACTGATCCCAATCTCACATGTGTGCATTAACTATGAAGCTTCCGCCAGCTTCATAGTTTATCTCAACATAGTGACTGTAAAAAGAAAGACTGCCGTCTTTACACATCATTTTTTGCACAGATTAAACAAATGGGTTATAACATGTTAGTGAGCTTCAGAGATGCTGGTAGGTGGGTTATTTCTGTCCTTTAGACAGAGCCAGGGTAGCTCTTTCCTTGTTAATATTGTTTATGCGAGCTGTAGCTTCATATTTAAAAGACAGATGGATATTATTGATCTTTTCAATAGATTAATCAAGTTTGACATTTTGAGAAATCCACTTATTCATAAAGATGAGAAAGGGGGAGAAACAGCTGCCCTGGTTCAGTCCAAAGGTAAAAACAAAAAAAAAGTTAGCATGTTATGTTTTGTGTGTTTAATCTGTGCAGAAGTGTAAAACTGGATGAATAACTGTTTCCATGTTTCCACTGTTTATGCTAAACTAAGCTAACCCAACCATCTCCTGGCTGGACTGATGTGAGAGTGGTATCAGTCTCCTCATCTAACTCTTTGCATGAATGCAGATTCCCACTATATGTCCCAAAGTTTCCCAAGATTTGGCACTATGACTTTAAGCATCAGCTGTAGTTGTTCAGTGCGGTCTGTTCTGTCATCGGCCCACATGGTGTCTTGCATGAGAAACACACTCAGTAAGTGAAGCTTGGGCTTTGTTTTACGTCAGTTGTGTAACTCTGGGGCTTCCTGCCTGGAAGTGAAGACAGATCAGGGCTAGAAGGCAGAAATGACTCAAAGTGTCCTCGCTATTTTTCACCAATCTGCCCTGACACTAAATGTCCGGGTACTCACTCAAGAGGATGTTTTTGTAAGTGTTGTCTTTCCTAAATGTAGCCACTGCAGTTAACCCAAGGATCAAGTCTAATACTGTTTGCAGTCTTACAAGGACAGCGCTTATTTGTTTGGTGACAGAGTAAGAGCCTAACCCAAGAATACTGGAAGTGCAGAGAGAAAGAACTGTCAGCGTACACAGCTGCTGAGGTCAACCACAGTCTATATGTATTTACATTATCCAAACTGGGATATGCGTACATTCTGTACTTTAATGCTTCCTGCCATCTGGGACACTCATTTAGTCCATGAGCAGTGAAAGAACTGAGGGAAAAGCATGAAGAGTCTGTTGAGGTAAAAACCAGTCTTAGAATTAAAAGTATCTCATCGCAAACAAATACTGACCCAGCCAAGCAGAAGCAGTAACAAAAACACATTCATTTGTATCATGTAGCACAGGTCTGTGCATGTGTAAGCTGAGATGTAGCCTGAGGAATGTAAAAGGAGACAGCAATGTGTATGTGTATGTGTATGTGTATGTGTGTGCATCTAAGCATGAAAGACAGATAGAGTACATGTATGAATGAAATGTGTGTATGTGTTCATTAAAGTCTTTGGTCAGCTGCACAAACAGGGCACTGGAGTGCACGGACAACAGTTATGCATTCTTTTGACTTACATAACTTGTCTTATGTCACAAAGTTTTTGACCTAGAAGAGAAGTAACTGCTACACGCTTCTAATAAGAACTATTCCAACTTTGCAGGATGTTAAAAAAAAAAAAAAAAAAGCTAACCAAAATGCAGCTATTTAAAGCCTCAGAAAAGTCAAATATTTGGGAACTGACAGAGTCTCTTGATACATGCTGATGCAAAATGATGGACCAACCTTGTCCAAAGAGAGCAGGACTCAACACAGGAAATCTGTTATATCCTCTCAGCCTGCTCCCCCCTGCCTGGGCCTGTTCGTGACGAACTAAACCAGAGGTGAAACGAGTCACACCCGCCGGTTTTCATTTGCGTCTGTGCCATGTCAAATCAAGTACGCAGCTCCTGGGACAACAATAGTACAACAGTCACCAAAGGGTAATGAATGAATAAATGAGCAGGGGTCAAGTCTGAACAAAGAGGAACGTTATGCTCTCGCTTTGCACCACTTGGGGGCGGTAGTGTGTTTCATCTGGCCGTTCTGGAAAATTGGTTCAAGGCAAACGTTTTCCTCTGCACGTCTGGTGGGGCGCGAGTGTGTGTGAATGAGGACGTGTGTATCTGTCAGCAGGTTTGTCTGTCCTCACTGATTTATTTGCTTGACGGCTGAAAAAATGTTGTAATGTAATTGTAAATGTCTCTGTGAAATGCTGAGATGAAAATCATATTTTCTGAGGTCATTTGTTTCCGAATATGAGGTGAAATATGGAAATATTAGAAAATTTGAAACTGATTAATGGTGGCATTTTTATATTGGCAGAAGCACACGTGTAACTAACAACATTAAATAGCTGCATTCCTTTTAGTTATACCAGTTTCAGGGTCTCAGCACAGTCACTGTTACTAGTAACACCCGTGCTGTTCATTCTGTTCAAGTGAAAATCTAGCATACTGTACATTCCTGACCACACCCCAACCAAAACTATAAAAATATTATTTCTTCATCAGTTATGATTACGGTGTGCCTACAGAGCAGCATCCATCCTCTTGTGTTTAATTACGGCAGAAAACTCCCTGCTGTTCATCCGTATTTACTTCTCCAGACCATCCTGACTGACGTTTCTACTCAAACAAGACAATCATAAGCTCCGTTCACTAACCCATGCACCTCAGTGGCCACGCAGTGGTTTTGGTCTGCTACTCATGAATATCTCATCATATAAGAAAAGAGGGAAATAGGACAGGTGATGATCCGTTACCCTATCTGACTCCAAGAGACGTGATGTAGGTAGGTACACATCTGTAGACAACCAGTATGTGTGTCAAATTGAGTGCCTTATTTTGATGATGGAGTCTTGCTTGGATATTCATATGCTGAGATCTCACAGGTCTGAACAGGAGCATGCAAGATGAAAATCTATTGTTTCTTTTCCTCCGTTTTCAGTTTTTCTTTTAAAAACTGGTCTAACATCTTTATTCTGGATTTTTTACTTCAATTAAATGGATTCAGATATATACTTCTGACAGACACATGTGGAAAATCAATGAATATAAAACCTCTAATAAAACAGTCCCAAATGGAAAAGATCACAGATCAGTGTCTATCCATGGGAACCAGAGGTTTAATGCTCTAACAGGCTCCAGCACCTGTTTTTTTTTCTTCCTCCCTCTTTCCATCCTCTTGTACATGACTAAGTCTGGGGGCCGCACTGGGATTTACAGATGTTCTGTGTTCGGAATCTGGGTAAAAGGTCACCATGCCGGCTAGCGATGGGAGCGGCCATTTTGGGAAATTGAATAAGCAGCTGTGGCGAATCGTGGATCTGGTGATGATCCAGTGACACGGGACTGTATGGCTATGCGAGTACAAATGAGAGGAGAGAGGATACAGAGGAGACAGATTCCTTCAAACCTCGCACAATAATGTTTATTTAATTCATTTGTTTAGTCTTCTCTAAAGTAAATATATTCCTACTTACAACCTGATGATTAGTCTGTTGGTTCTTGCTTGAACTGGTTCAGTGTTCTCTGGATGAGATCCAGTGGTGGAAAGTTACTGAATGCATTTTTACTCAAATATTGTACTTAAGTACATTTTGAGATATTTGTATATTACTGCAGTATTTTCATTTCATGTTACATACTTTTACTCCACTACATTTTGAAAGAAAATATAAGATATATAATATAAGAAAATATTTTTTTTTTTTTATTCTACTGACATCATTATACTGACGATGTTATTTTGTAGATTATAATTTTACATACAAACATATATTATGCATGAAAGAGGGAAAATTCATGATTGGTAACAATGAAAATAGGTTCATTGCTTTCAAACAGTATATTGATAAGAATTAAACTTTCATGACGAGAACATTAAAATGCTAATAATTAAATAGCAATCCGCGTTAGACTACACTACATAATAACTAGCCTACCTTTGAAACTTTGAGTTCATGTTTAATAACATATGTATTTTTACCTAAGTAAATTTTGAATGTAGGCTTCTTACTGATAAGGAGTATTTTTGCACATTGGTATTACAACTTTTACATAAATAAAAGATCACAATACTTCTTTCACCACTGATGAAATCACAAGGATTTTAAATGCTGAGGATCTTGTTGAATTATTATGCACTTCTGCCTTACTGGTTATGACCAAAACATGCATGAGTCATCCAGCAATTACAGTATCAAGAAAAACTGGATTTTGCCTGTAACAATTTGAACCAGCACATTCAGCGATTATTTTCCACAGCTGAACATCAGACGGGTCTTTCATGTTCATTTAAAGAAAATTAATTCTCCCCATGTGTGAAATAACACAAAGCCAAAAAAAATGAAGGCCTGCAGTCCATCTTTCACACCCTTACTGTGCACCCCACTCATATCCCTGCCAGTTCTGTAATGTCGCAGAAGAATGCAATAAATGTAATAAGGCACATACGTTTTTTTACATGTACAGTCATGACGCTCATACCAGGCTGTCATAAAGTTCAGCTATTAGCATGTTCCTCCTTGTACCTGCTCCACACATGTACTCTCCAACCACTTGGCCTTTCATTTACCTGTGAAAAATACTTAAGAAAATATCAAAGAATATTTTCATTAAATGATAGTGAACTGTAGCTGAAAGAATATGAATCATCACCGCAGTTGCTACACAAGTCTGTCAGTTTGAACAAACAAAAGCAAATCTGTCTACAATGACCTCAGGGCTCCTATGAAATGAAAAAGACTACCTGGAATTTAATGAGAAAAGCCTATTTTTAACCAGAACACTGCAGTCTTTGCTCGCCCCAGTGGAAACCACTCTCTGCTAAGGGTTTGGGAAAACAATGCCAATAATGTTTGTTACATTCCAGCGTGTAAATGAGGGCTGTAATTCCTCTGCACTGTGTTTCCCCTCTCAGCACCGTCAGCAGTCTCCCAGTTACCTTTCACCTACTTAGTCTGGGCTGCAGACAGGAGAGGGTTAAACCAGCTCCTTCTTTGTGGTCTGGCCCCGGATCACGTATGGCCTGTGATCTCTGTTTAAAAAAAAAAAAAAACCCTTCTGCTCGTAATGTGGGCATTCTCTGTGCTGTGAACTTTCCCCTAATTCTCACAGTCCTCACAGATGAAATCTTTGCTGAGGAGCACCTCAGGCCACATCGTTTGCATATTCCTCTCCTGTCTGTGACTGACTTTGTTCATTCCTCGCATTGTCCAAGAGGAGATAGTTAGGACAGCCTGATGTACTTGCTCTACAATAGCTCTTTCTACGGGCTTTTAAGAATCATATTTGAATCATTATCTGATCTATCTCTGTCAGTCAAATGAAATATCAAGGATGCTTTATTAGGTGGAGTACAATTTACACTTTTAATAAGATTGTTGTGAAGGCTAATGATTGTAATCAGGCTAATTAAGTTAAAGGGAAATTTAAAAAAAAATCTCTATCTGTTTTTAAAGCTATATAATTATCTACTGTACATAAATCAACTTGAATCTTTTTGTTGTGCAGATCAATTCATGTTCCCTAATTCTGCCTGAATTCTTTATCAGTCTTGTGAGGAAACTATTTAGGATTTAATATTCAAATACAATATATCTATTCAATACAAATCTGAATCACATTAATCTAACCTAGACAAGACAGCATGTGATCCCAATGGATACAGAGAGTATAAACAGAGATGAGTAAGAGACACAGTAATAGTACAATCAGTAGCCTAAATGACAAAGAGCAAAGATTTCATCTGGCGTGAGGTTGCGGGACGTTGAATACATGGAAAATGTTTCTACTGACAGGAAGAAGAGGCTCAGAGTCTCCGCTCAGATAGTGATGAGTATAAAGGTCTGGGCTTCATCTTTCACTGGCTTCAGTGTGGGTGGTCTGCTGACAGCCCACAGTGGCATTTGCCACTTTCACTTTCACAATTCAGACTTCAGTAAAAGGCTGCTTTAAAGTAAATGGTGTTGGCTGATATTTTAAAATGGCCTTTTAAACAAGGATCTGCAGAGCTACAGTGATATGTTTTGGATTGACTATCTATGAGCATAATCAGGGTTCTGATATCTTTATCAACCAATTTCAGGATGTTCCTTATGATGATGAAGGGATTACCTCACTTATTCAGAAATACTACACATGATATACTTAGTGTTAATTCAACAATACTTCACAGAAAATGATTTGTTTCACTGCTGGGGATATCAATTGTTTAGTTTCAGTAGATAATGTAGTCCCTGTCTCCCACAGTGCAGAGATGAAAGCCAATCTTTTTGTTATATCATGTCCCTCCTCCGCTTCTGACATGAATAGTTAACAGAGAGATGGAGGAGGGACAGAAACCTGAGAGTAGCTGCACCCCTCCCTCTCCTCGGCTGGCCAATGGCAGGCAGCTTACAGCCTAGAGTTGAGGGCTGTGAAACTATATAACAGTGGTGCTGTGACTGTTCAACCAGGAGCCTCAGCTCTCATTATCAACTTAGCAAGACAGGGCAGGACACTGCACACTTCTGCAACAAGGCAACACACATTTCAAAGCAAGATTTCAACACTTAAGGACAACGGGAGAAATGAAGACAACACTAGCAACTCTTACTCTCTGCCTGGTGGTGCTCCTGGCCACAGGTTTCCCTCTCGAGAGGAAAGGGGGATCACCCGGCGGTGCCGGTGCCAAGGAGAAGCGTGTACAGTATGCAGCATGGGATGACGTGAATGTCATTGCCCATGGCCTGCTGCAGCTGGGCCAGGGGCTGAAGGAGCATGTTGACAAAACCAAAGTCCAGATGAGGGACATTTCCACCAAGTTGAAGGTCTTCAATCGTACAGTGACTGAGCTGGGAAAGGAAAGCCAGAGGCTGCGAGTAGAGGGGGAAGCCCTGAAGGTTCAGGCCCAGGGACTGGAGGACAGAGAGGGGCAGCTGCTGAATGTCACAGCCGAGCTGAAGGAAAAGGCAGAGGAAATGCAGCAGGAGAGGAGGACAATGAGTGAGAGGATGAGCCGGCTGGAGAGGAGGGTGGACAGCATGCTGCAGGGAGACGCGGTGCTGTCTGAACCAAACGCTGGTGCCAAGAACAAGAGCGATGTTCGTAACATCCAGGTGAGAATGGAAGCATTTCAGTCTACGGGTTCTGATGATGATAATTTGTTTTAATTTGTTTAAATAATCAGAATTGTGTTATCTGGATTAGTTCTGGAAGAAAATCAGCTAAATGAATTGCAATTGCAACAGATGGTTAAAGGGACTCTTCAAGTTAGTGGATCTACAGTATGCATGGATAGTTGGCTTTTATGGTGGGGCTTTTCCCTGAGCTCAAGGGCACTAAATGAAAATGCAAAGAGGGCAAGCAGTGGGCGGTGGGTGTGGTGGAGTGAAGTGGAGAGAGGTTGGTTAACGAGCCTGCAAGGCATGGAGGACGGAGTGTGCAGTACGTGCAGGGAAACACTAAATACTGCCAGACAAAGGGATCTGCAGGCATCAGCTACAAGAATGTGTGAATAATTTTCCACAGCTGTCACATTTTACAACGTGGAGAGATTCAACCATGTGACACACAGTTGAAGGGGCTTACGAGAGCTGTGCTGTCTTTGTAGTTTTGCTTTTACAAAGCAGTGTGTGAGCCTGAAAGGCTTTATAGTGGGATGGAAAATCAGTGAGGGAGTTACATAACCACACCACAGACAGTTGGAAAGGACAAATGCTTGTCATTGAAGGGTGGAAATGTCTATGTCTCCTGCAAGTGGCCCTGATCGATATGTTAATTCTACTGTTTCTTGCGGTGGTATTACTGTGCCATGAGCAAATTTTTTACTCATAGGCAGGGTGTAGAATAAAGTTGATAAAATACTAAAAAATGGTACCTTTGTGTTAATCTTCTGTCAGGTGATGCTGGAGGCTCAGAACAAACGCATTGATGATCTGATGGAGAGGATCAGACTCCAACAGGAGAAGCTTGACAAGCAGAATGTGCGCATCAGGACTCTGCAAAGTCAGGTGAGCAAGCATTACAACCAGCAAACCAACATCTCTGCATTCCCTGTCATAGAAATTGTTGAGATGTATTCTATTATTTTTGCCACATTTTCATGACTGATTCTGAACTTTTTCAGATCCAGCAGTCACGACAGAGACCCTCCCCACAGAGCAGCGACACCGACGGCCCGGAGCAACGCGACTCACCAGCCGGTAAGTAAAACCCCCTCCTGACACTGTCTTAAGTCTACTGGAAGAAATCTGACGCCAAATGTGGCAGGCCATCTGTTTAGTAAGGCTACAAAGAAGCTTAAATCACTGGCAATTAAAATCAAGGAATGGAATCAATTTGGGACACGCTTCTCTGCTCAGCTTGACGCCTGTGGAGGACTTTTTCACAGACTCTGTGGCTTTTAGCCTTTAAATCCTAATGACATTGTTCAGTTAATACAGGATAACATTAACACAATGACACAAGTAAAGTAAGTGAGGATAAGTTGTTTAAAAGCATTCACTTAGGCCAACAAAACAAAATATATGTTTATTTAGTTTGTTTAGACCTTATTTCCATTACCCCAGAGAAAAGACATCTATTGGGATAAATAGTAGTAGAGAAGCTGGGGAATTAACATTGACAGCCTTTTGTCAGTTGCCCTCATACTGTTGTGTACAGTCATTGTAAGAGGCAGTAAATGATGCCCTCAGTGTGAAGCAACGCCACGCAGCTGCTGCTCCCAACTGAACTGAGCTGTGACTGGCGCAGCAGTCATAATGAGTGCTTTCATCCAGACTGTACCAGACTGGATACACTCCAACTGTGGAAGAGCTGAGACTCCCAGCTTCCTTAGCCCACCACATTTTTGTCTCACTTTACTTATGTTTAGTCTTCAGAGAGCAGGGTGAGGGTGATGATGGGAGAAAGACAGGAATAAACACAGAAATTTATACATATTGAATAAGTATATTATAATAATGAATCAGAGTGAATTTGAACTTGTATATCTGCTTCTGATGGCCACAAATGAGAACTGGGTGAAAGGTGAACATGGCTGAGGCAACAGTTGAGTTCAGCCAGTCAGTACAAATCACAGTAACACCTCCGAGCTCTGACATCAGCAGGATTTGAGGAATAAAGAAAAAGAAACGAGTTTCTCTGGCAAGATTTCAACTGGGGGAAAGGTCGCTGGTCTTTGAGAGCGTTCAGTCAGGGTCACACAGCTCAATGGGATTTCTCACACTGATCATTTCTGTGGTGTCAAGGGGGCGG
>NW_019525419.1:751870-801824 GCF_002814215.2 Seriola lalandi dorsalis | reverse complement strand
GGGGGGTAAGGGAGGGAAGCCTGGAAAAGGCAAAGGGAGGCTTTGTAGAAAACTAGCATGCAATGTTCCTCAGATTACTGTCCTTGTGCCTGAGCCAAGAAAAAAATGAGGGAAAACAAGGTGGAAAGTGGGAAAAGCCAGTCTAAATTTATCTGTGAACTTTGTACAGATATCCTCCACTGTTTTGAAGACCCCCCCCTCCCTTTTTTTTTTTAAGACATCCAGCCTCTGTGTGTAAAACAAACATTTGTACATCCCTCAAGAATGAGCAACCTTTCCCCTAGATCTGTCAGGGAGTCAGACATCCCCCCTCCGCATCCTCCCCCTCCACCTCAGTCATCCTCTCCTCTCCTCCCCCATCCTTACACACAAACACACCCTCCCCACCTCCACCTCCTCCTTCTCTCCCATTGTAATGAATAAGAAGTGTGCCAAAGTTCAGGAGAACCCCTGACCCCGAGGTAGACTACAGCCACAACTGGCCACACAGAGTTCATGCCTCTAGAGGAAAAGTAATTACACAAAAAAAAAGAGGTTTTGTGTTTCTGCGATCAGCTGGCATGCTTACATTGAAACAATGACCAGCAAAAAACAGCAAATCAAATCAAAATGAGAAATTACACTTTACTGTATTTTTTTTTTTTTTGTGTATATGTATTAAATAGCATCATGTGATGATGTCATCCACGTTAAAAAAAGGATTACTGCAGCGGTGCTATTAGTCTCGTGCCTCATTAGCCACATGACAGCTTCAATTGGCTCTGGAGTCCCCTGCTTTGTGTTCCTGCCGTCTCAGATGTCCCTTTTCTGCAACAGCCCCCAGCCCTCCTCCCCCCACCACCCTCTGATCACTCCCCTTGCATGCGCCAGCCATGCATCAGCCATGCACTCCTGCATCACAGAGCGGCTGCTGTGCACGTGAGAGAGGTGTGACAAGCCAAGGAGGGAATGGGGAGCCAGAGACAGGGGGGTGGGAGGGGGCTTAGGAATGTAGAGGCTAGTAGTGTGCAGACTGGAGGGCCAAGCAGCCATAAAGAGAGACGTCTGCTTGGGAACTGGGAGAAAGGTCATATTTATAACCGAGAAAGAAATTCTCACTCACTCTCTTCCTTGTTAAGGCTAGGTCAAAGGCTCTATCGGGTACACATACGCATATCTCCAGACTTGCTGATAAACTCACTTGGAGCGATAGTCTTATTTGCAAACACTCTGCTCTCGCAGCGCAGAGGAACCTGTCGCTGAGAGGTTCCCTAACTGTGATTGACCTACTTATCAAAGCTGAATAGTGTAAACAAGCTCCGATTCACAAGTAGCTCTTTCACAAGACACATACGACAGAATCAAATCTAAAAAAGCCTCATATTAGGAAACATGTACAAGAAAAAAGATGATTCGATGACCTAATACACTCTTGCAACATTGGGCAGCGGTCCAGCAAAAAACTCTCAGTTTTACAAACACTGTAACAGTACAAAGTTCAGGAGAGTAAAGCTGAAGAAACACAAATCTGTTAAATATGTCACATATAAATAGCATGGCTTGCAGGTTGGTTCACACTTTGTACACTGTGGGATCTTGCAGTGATACTTTACAGAGCTGTTCCTTTTAACATTGTGTCTTTTTTTTCCCCTCTTTGTTCCTATTGTTAGAGACAGCATCAGACTGCCACGAGCTATTCCTGAGAGGAGAGACCACTAGTGGGGTCTACACCATCCAGCCAGTAAACGCAGAGCCCTTCAAAGTCTTTTGTGAGATGACAGCTGGTAAGTGGAGTTAAACTTCTTGTGTTGTGTTCCAATTCAGTACAGTTTCGCCAACAATTGCCAACTACTCACACAATAAGTCACTAATTTCAAAGAGTAGAATCGCTTGAAGTCTCCAGTCTGGACCAGAAGCGGTTCTTTTGGCCGATAAAACATCTTCTTATCAACCCCTTTCTGTATTTCTCTCCAGATGGTGGATGGACAGTGATCCAAAGGCGCCAAGACGGCTCAGTGGACTTTGACCAGCTGTGGCAAGCCTATGAGAAAGGCTTTGGCAACCTGAATGGTAAATTCCCTTTTGTTTTTGATCTCATTCTCACTAACTCCTGGTTCTAGCTGGCCTGGCCAGGACCAGATTAGTTCGAACAGCATTACAGTATTTACAACCACCATATCAGTGGGCAGGAGACCATGTTATCACAGATAAGCTTGAAAACAGCTGCAGTAGTTTTCTCACCATTTCTCTCCTTTGCTTTGTCTTTGTCTTCTTCTCCAGGAGAGTTCTGGTTGGGTCTAGAAAAAATCCACTCCATTGCCAAATATGGTGGCTACATCCTCAACATCAAGCTCTCCGACTGGGGGGATGACTTGGCATCCGTCCGCTTCCCCTTTCAACTGGGCGGAGAGGAAACCAAGTATTCGCTCCAGATTCAGGAGGTCGGCACTTTCAGCATCTTGGAGAGTTCCCTGGGGACTGACGCCACCTCCAGCCTTCCTTTCTCCACCCGCGACCAAGACAATGACCAGAAAAACGACACCAACTGCGCCAAGCACCTTTCTGGTGAGTTGTAAATGACAATCACAATGATAAATGCCTCTCTTTCCAGGTTGTTACTTGAGTTTAAATGCAGCATCTAACCTGATATGGTCCTTTGTCTTTTACAGGTGGTTGGTGGTTCAGTAACTGCGGTCGCTCCAACCTAAACGGTAGATACTTCCAGAGTCCTCCTCCCAAGCAGCGACACCAGAGGAAACAGGGCATCTTCTGGAAGACCTGGAGAGGCCGCTATTACCCTATGAAGTCCAGCATGATGATGATCGCCCCCGCTGCAATCGAGAACAAGTCCTAAAGAATAGAACGAGACAAAGAGAAAAGGTCAAAAGAAAAGAAGGGGGAAGAAAGAAATACATTTCGGACAATTCTTTCTTTTGCCGGTGCTTGGTTGATGAGGTAGAGGTTTCCATTTCCCTGGTTGTCTCCCTGCAAGGAAGACTTCATACCAGAGTTAAGGCCCTCAAAATAGAAGCAGAACTCACACTAAATGAGTTCCACGTTTCCACTGCTCTGTTCTCTGACAGACGAGCAGATTCCTTCCCTGCACCTAAAGCCACAGTTGGAAAAAGAGACAAAAAAACATGCAGTGGAACATTTTTTGTTTTAGTTTTGTTTCACCATTGCAGTTGATTCTTTTTGTTGGTGTGAGGCAGGGGCCCTATAGTCAGGAGAGCATCACAGAGCGAGTCCAGGCCTGTCTGCTGCCCTGTAAGCCCTAAAGCATTTCCAACAAGTCGAGACTCCTCACCAGACTTGTGGTGTCAACGGTGCATGTGGGTTGTTGTTGAGTTTGAATGTGGGTTTGTAGCGTGTAAACAGCACTGTCAGCTCAAAAAAACACTTAAGAAACTGCTCTTACTTTGTAGGGGATTCATGTTGGAGTGAAATGCAGGCCGATTAAGCGAGCCTTTTAAATCCAATGGTGCGGACCAAATGGTGACTTAGTTAAAACAAAGAACCATTTTCCACATGAACATGAGATCAGTCTTCAAAAGCATTATGTAAAGTTATAAATCACTGTAAACTAGGATTACGATGCAGAAACTGTGTTAAGACTGATGTTGGAAAGGTGTTCATGGGGTACTGAAGATCATTCCAGGCTTTTGTACAATATACAGTATATACTGCCTGCAGTTTTGAATCAAAGTACATACTTCACTGACTTAAATTTTTCTGTGGAGATTTTGATGATGCTCAGTCATATTGACTAGTTTTAAGATGAGAGACATGGTTTTGTACATAGTGTATGAAGGAATGTGGTCAGTCTTTTCAGAAATGTAACTGTTACTGATTTGTCTTGACATTGTCTGTTTTGTCGTGACTTGAGAGTTTGTTATTGTAGATGTTCCCTTTTCTTATTTAAATGATGTAAAGAATCAATATATATATTTCTGGTGCTGCCTGTTTGTAATTTATATTGTCCTTGTTGTGTTTAATAGATGTAAGACAGTTTTTTTTTAAGAGAAAATACCAATCTTTTGGCCAAAATGAGCCAATAAAATTGATTTAAACTAATGTTGATTTTGTCTGTCTATTATTTGCTGCTTAAGGTTTTAATGTACATCCACATAATATAGTCAACAGAACTAAATGAAAAATATTTTACAAAAACAAAAATAATATAATATAAAATATACTGAATGCAAGCTAATAAGTCCAAAATGGCAAAATGTTGCCGTTGCCTGATTTGTTTGCTATTTCTGTTGGAAACATTTCATTGCAAACTATTTTAAGGTTTTACTGGGAGGACATTTTAACTTGTTCATTGTTCGTAGATTTTTCTTTTCAATATCAGAACAATCAAGGTTTCTCTTTGATTTTCATTTATTCCATCAACTCAGAACTGAGAACAGAATTAAATGCCAAACAGCTGAATTTTTAGATATGTAACATAATCCTCTGTATTTAAATGAACACATTAACTTGACCAAACCTGTCTGGATGCATGTTTTTTTCATTTGGAAACTGACTGCAGGTTCAAACACAGAGTAGAGCGAAACCATTTCATTGAGTCACACGTGGCAAAACACTTGTGTCTTAAAGACTTTACCAGCTTAGTCATATTACCTGGAAGCAAACTTCAGTAGCCTCAAGGAGTCAGTTTCAATTTTCATTGCACCACTGCCTGCTTCCTTGTTGGGCTTACTGTTAATGTGCTTCATCCGCAGTGATCCTCCGAGCACTGACAACTGGTTAAGGATCAACCTCTGTAACAGCTGATCTGATGGAGTGTGCTCTCAACTGACCTTCAGGGTATCAAGCGAGTGGAAGTCAATGTCTTGCTAACATGCAACAGGTGATTTCAAACAGAGAAGACAGCACTTGGAAAATGAAAAACATAGATGGTGACTTACTCAACGGACCTCATTACAAAATTGCTCTGTGAATAATAGAACAATTGTCATCACCAGTAGTTCGATTTAAGATGATAAGTTTTACACCATAAGCAGAGACAGATGGAGTACTCAGATCCTTTCCATAACAAAAAACATTAATACCGCACTGTATGAATAACTCACTACAAGTAAAAGTATGTAAGTATAATGAGGACAATACATTAACATATACATAAACATTTTAATGCAGTAAAATGTGAGTGTTGCGCTATTATACATTATATCAATGGGTTATTATTACCGATGTCTTGAGCAGCATTTATGACTTTAGTTGGTTGAAGTGGATCTTTTTTAAACTACTTTATATAAGGCTGCAACTAGTGATTATTTTTAATTAATATGCAGATTTCTTTCTCAATTAACAGATTGCTTGTTTAATTTGTAAAACTTACAATTGTGAGAAATGCCATCACAATTGCTGGAGTGAGGTAAAAGGTGCAATATTTCTCTGTGGAATAGAAGTATAAAAGTGACATGAAAAGAAAAACCTCAAGCAGCAGAAATGTGTACTGAAGTACAGTACTTTGCAGTACCTGAGTAAATGTACTTAGTTACATTCCAATACTGAAGAGGTATCCCACATGTTCCACATTTTACAAAGTTTCATATTTAGGGAAATATGCTTATTTACTTTCTTACCTAGAGTTTTTGTAGCTGGGAACATGGGTATCACTCCTTTATAATTCTAGATTTATATTTTCTTATGCACGCTATTATATGTGTATGCTAACTAAATATGAAGTTACAGCTAGCAGAAGCAGTTACCAGGCAACCAGCTAACTGGGCACTGCTCCCAACCAAGAAATAGTTCGGCCTTAACCCCCGTAAAAACACAAGCAGTTGGTCTAACACTTTGGTTTTTGTACAGATAAAACAAATGAGATAAACCACGTTCATCTGTGAGCTTTAGAGCAACTTGTAGGAAAATTTTGTTACCTTTGGGCAGAGCGAGGCCGGTTAGCTTAGCTTTATGCTATTTTTTTTTAAGATTCCGTTACATAACCTCAAATCAAAGCGGGACTCACCTATGAAGTATGAGCATGAGAACTCCATTTCCAAAAAGGTTACCATGGAAACTGTGCTGCCCACAAAGAAAGGTGCCAGAAGGTCCAACAAGCCTCTGCTGCTTCACTCGTGAAAGATCTGGAGTGCTTGAAAGTCCATGTTGTGCAGGTTTGGTCAGGTGCAGCTCAGAGCAATTAGGAAGACACAATGAGGCTACAATTGAGGTTTTGAGGAAAACACACTTGAGATGAGTGTGGTTCCCAGTAAGATAGCTTGCAATGGACCCTGGAAAACATAAACAGAAAGACACATGCTGTAGCTAATATATACAATCTGTAACATGTTGAATAAGAAGACTGAAGTAAAAGAGAGCGTGTGATTGATTCATACATTTATTCATTATCATGTACAAATTGTATTCCGGTGGTACAAAGCTGTTGTAAGACTCCAGTGCTCACCCTCCTGTTGTCTTTATTGCAGTAAAAAAAGGAAATACCAGCATGATCAATAGTCAAGAGGTACTTTGGCAAATATAAATTATGTGTTAAGAAGGCAAGCAGACATCTCGAGCAATGTAATGTGAGGGGAGAAAACGGCACAAAACTTTCAATGAGCAGCTTCTGTCAGCACTCATTAAAAAAAGAATAAAAATCCATAAAAATATTTTATTTTAAACAACACACACTTAAAACACGTAGACAGAGGAAGAGACTTGGTTTTCTTCCTTTCTTCATCATTACACAAACTGCCAGGTACAGACTCACAGTATATATGGATATTGCAAGTCTGTGTGAGTGTGCTTGTGAGTGTCAGTGTTTATTTATGAAATAAACTGTATTTTACACATAGTGTGTGTGTTGATGTTTGCAAATATGTTTATAGATTCCATTTCATATCTGTGAACTGTAACCCCATTTCTACCACTGACTCAAGTGAATAAAACAGGTGGGGCAAGGGGGAAACAACACGATAACATTTGGCAAAAACCATCATGGTTGCAGATGAGGACGTGGCTGAGCGATGAGTCAATGTGACACAGCCTGCAAATATTTCTCCATATGTCCTTGTCTTTGTTCAGCTTTCAGGGTGAGACACCAAATCTCTGTGCTCGTAAACCATACCCCAGACTGTACACAGGGGGAAGGGCATGGAGGAGACAGGGCGAGCAAGTGAGTAACAGAACAAGAGACAGAGAGCGCGAAAGAGGGAAGGTATGGTGGAGAAGTGAGATGACTAGTTCATAGGAGAGAGTGGCTTGTGGCTGCAGAGTGTCTGACAGTCTCTCCACGACAGGGTGAACAGTTGGAGACGGGGTTTGGGATCGGGAGGTCAGGGAGGTCAGGGAGAGTAAAGATGGGTGGTGAGCTGGAGGGAGTAAAGGAGGACAGAGGGGAAACTAGACTTCACTTCTTCCCGTCGTCTCATTTCAGAGGTATTGTTGTAGAAAGTGCAGCAGCATGATCTCGTAGTGCTCTCCAGACTCAGGGCAGCGAATACTGTGTCGCTCGTTGGGGTAGACCTGGACGATTGAAACAGGGTAACCATAGTTACCATGTGTACTACATGTGTACATTCTAAAAAATTCACTTTAGAAAATATCTTTGGAAAAACACTAAAAACTGCACTACAAGTGTTAATCTGAATACAAAATTTTGAAATTGTATCATATATTGGAAAAGTTATGGAAACTGTCAACGCAGATGAAGTGATCTCATACAGCAGCATCAACAGATGTGTTAGTGATCAGTATTAGGTATGTGATGCCTACCTGAAGCTGATAGGGCTTCCCAGCACGGATTATCTGTGACACTAGGAAATTGGTGTGGAAAAAGTGCACATTCTCATCTAGAAAACCGTGAAGAATCAGCAAACGATTGGGCCTGGAATGACAAGGAATACAGGGTTATAATATGATACACTATAATATGAAAGGCTTTCATAGGACAGACAAGATAAAGAGTGCAATTCCTGAAGTAGCACATTGTCCAATAGCAAACAGTGAGAGACTCTCCATTCCTTCAGGTGTTAAAAAAAAAAAAAAGGAAAACCTTTACAGATCCAAATTTATAGAAAGCTGAAACACTGAAGCTGCAGAGCTTCAGCCTCTCTACTATGCATCCAAGAGCAGTGCTCTAACTTGCCGCCTGTCAGGCCCTCAGGGTCTGTAAACAATGTTACTAAACACTGAGGCTTGATTTAGCCTGTCATCTCAAACAGGAATAATTTCACCCTTGAAGATTTTAACAGTTGCAACTAAAAATCAGAAGCTGCTGTTTTTCATGTTCAAGAGGTTCTAAGGTAATGAGTAACATTTAAGATCAAGGGTGAAAACAATCACAACTATCTGGTAAAAGAATACCATCCGTACATGTGAAACAGATTGCCCAAAATTATATGAGTCATGACTTTGCAGGAAAAAGGACTGCAGGCATGATGAAACATGCAAGAATATCTATGCAACCACAAAGGACATGCAGCGTGGTTAAAAAAAGGTTTAAATCCAATATAAAGGCAGGGACTCTTGCCAACTCATTTAAAAAGGTGTGTATACTAACTCGCTGGGCAGCTTGTCCACATGCAAGGCCACAGATCCTTCCTCGTAGCCCTGCTGGTTGTTCTCAGGCACATCCATGTAACGCTCTGTGTAGCCAGTGTCGTATGCCATCCACACAGTCACTGGGGCACCTGCGATAGCCAGCTGGTAGGGAAGCACAATGTAGAAGGAGGGTAGTGGTTTAGAGTTGGCGGGAAATACCTAATTAGACTCTGAGTAGACTCTAATGCTGATGTTATGGCTCAGTTGGATATATATTTTGGCAAATGTTGGTACATAAATTAAACTTTTAGTCCCTCTAGCACAGGGGTGCACCCGCAGATATCCTTACTGAATTAAAGCTGTTAGTACCATACTGTAGCACTGTCCAACACGGACACCATGTGGATGTAAGTGGCAACTACATCTGCACTTTTGATTTGAAACTTCATACTTCAGGAATTAAGCAAGTAATTCTCATTTTGCTCAGGTTCATTACACGGTGATACAACCTTTGTTATGCTTTCTCATTTCTGGCTAAAGGAGACAGCAGACAATGCTCACTGATAGAAAGTGAGTTCATGGTTTAAAGATAAAAAGGATGGCTGAAGGGAGAGACGGCTTCCTAACCTTGAAGACATTGGGTCGCTGGATGAGGCCCATGAGTGAGAGGAAACCGCCATAGGACCAGCCATGGATAGCAACACGGCTCAGGTCCACAAAGTTAAACTTCTCCGCCACATACTGCAGCCCCTCCACCTGGTCCTCGATCTCCACCTGACCCTGGAGAGACAAAGGCAAATCGTGTTATGTGTTCATCTTTTCAGTCCTTTTTCCGTTTCCCTGCAAATCTGTTTACTGACACTGCAGCTATTTAATTATCTTTCTTTACCATTTTGTTTTTTAGTGCCCCTTCAAATTCAAGGCCCCTCTGACAGGAACCCCTCCCATCAATGACAACCACAGCGTAGCCCAGAGAGGCCAGTGTGTTCAGACGGAGGTACTTCATCCCCTTGAAGGAGTTGTTCACCAGTTGCACCTGAAAACACATACACACACAAAATGTCACTCTAAATGTTAAAGCTGTTTTCCCTTTACACAGTATATAGATGTGAAAGTGCTATTTCATGTAGTATTTAGTGTACAAATAGCACAACACACACAACACAGATCACAGACTCAAGCCAGAATAAAGTGGACATGGCCACGAACCTGTGGGCCTCCGTACACGAAGAGAACAGTGGGGTGTTTCCTGCCAGGCTGCAGGTTGTGAGGCTTGTACACCATCCCATAAAGTTGGAAGCCTGACTTCCCTGGGAAGTCAAATATCTCAGGTGGATTGTAATCTCCTGGGCAGCCTGGAAGACATATTACTAGGTTAGCAAAAATACCAGTGTCTGTGGGTAAAAAAAATCTTCAAAACATTAGTATTGGTTTTACACAGCAATGATTCTTGATTTGAGTTAATTTAGCTTGTGACACACTTTCTAGTGAAAAGCTACTGATGCTCTGGAACCAACACTGCAAAATATCACCTTGTGATACTGGGGTACAAGTCTGTTTTTCCTTTACAGTAGCCATTTTAATTCTGGAACTGGTCTACATGGTACTTCAGTCACACTGTTCTACTTCCAAATTAAAAAAAATTTGGTGTTTAATGCATACTTGATGACAATATCATGCCCTGTGATTGGGGTGGCACTTACCCTGTGACTCCAAATTATTTCTGACAAAGCAGAAATAATTTGGAAATGCACATCAAGACAGTAAAGGATTGCCCTCTAACTCCTGTTATTTTTAATCAATTATACACAACAATCAACTCTGACCCAAAGTGCTCATGATGACGTACGTGTTTGAGCACCACATTAACTGATTGCTGTCAGGATTGTCTGGAGGACAGCATTGTAGATCAAACTCACCGTCCTTGATCTAATCAAAGCCAGACTCGGCTCTATTGATTGTTCCAAAAATAAAACCATAGATAGGTGGCCAGCCTTCACACTTGGCCAGACTGCCTCCCTAAGACAAACTAAATGAGATCAATTATGTAAATGCAATCTCTGTATACGGAATCAGAATCAAATCTGTGTGCTAATTTACAGCTTCCTTTTTTTTAACATCAGGTTTGTAATTTATCATGAACGGCAACAGAACTGAAATAACCTCAACATTTTTAAAAGTTGCTGTTCAAAAACGTAACTAAAAAACTACTAATGACATTTACTAACAACATTTACTTTCCAGTGGTGTAGCCCGTATTTTCGAAATATCTGGCAGGTAAATCAATCAGACACTAAGACACATTTTAAACCAGGACCTGGTATTTCAGCGACTCTTGCATGATTCGTCTTTTAGTGCAAAAAAGGCGGCAAAGTTTTTTACTAAGTCAAAGACACATCTCGATGTTGAAACAAGCCACTTCTGGTCTACACAGGGGAATACAGCTGGTGTATGATACTATCTGTGTACGTTAATATTTTTGTTAGGAAAACTATGGTATGGTGGTTGTTCACATCACATTCTGTTTACCTGGTGACTCCATCATGCTGGCCCAGAACTCAGGTACCATGTGTAGTGGGTCACCTTCTGAACTGGTCAGTCTGTAGACGTGAACACATGGAGGCGTACTCACGTTACTGTAGTGGCTGACAAAAAAGTCAAAGTTCTGCAGAGAGAGAAAGAAGTGCAAAGTAAGTATAAAGAATTCTGGACCAAATTGAGTAAATATATACAAGGACAATGGAGGAACTGAAATGCTATGAGAGGACAGGATGCCATTGCAATGCTACACCGCAACCTACAAGGATCTGTGCTGCAAGGCCCAACATCAGCTACTGTCAGTGAACACTGCTGACAGAATCAGAACATTTATCCCATGTACTGCAGACTATCCAACCAATCCCTGGCTTTGACAGCTTTCCCCAGGTTTCTAAGGTGCTTTAACTGATCTGATTAAATCTATTCCAAATCTTCTATCTCCCTCTGTTAGGTCATAACATAAAACAAGGAAAATAATTTAAATACATCACTGTTCTTTGTGCCCACAAGCAGAAAAAGTGGCCAACAAAGGACTATTTGTAAGTACCATTTTTAAAACAGCTGACTGACAAAATTAGTGGATGGACTGATGAAATGTGCACATATGGATTTTTGGACCAGTAGGTAAACAAATGAATAGTTTTACCTGACTAACAGAGCAGCTATGAGAGAAGCCAGGCTTGGTTAGTCTGACCACGTCTCCGGGTGAGTCATAGCTGACCACATAGAGGTGGTGCTCCAGAGGAGTGTCCCTGGTGCCCTGGAAGTACACCAACTTTGATGCCTCATTCACCCAGATCTAGCAAGAGAGGGAAAATAGAAAAATGAAAAGGGATAGGGTTAAGGTTAACTTCTTAAATTCTGTATGAAGTTAAAAAAAAAAAAAAAAGCCTACTCTTATATATATGTGAATATAAACATTCACATAAATTCTGCAGTTCACATAAACAGTTCAGTCAGACAGTATTAGAACAGTGACGTTTTAATTGTTTTGGCTCTGTAGTCCAGTAACAGCTTTCAGCGTTGATGGTGTTTGGAGAGAGTTCATGTCCATACTGGGTGAACAATGTCAGATTTCTTTTTTTACTCAGTTCCTCGATTTCAGTACAATGCAGCAGCACAATATTCCTGAGGACCAGACTGAAGGCAAAAATCCCCCAAACTAGCAAGAAGTGAAGGTGGCTGCAGTAGAGGCCGGGCAGAACATCATCAGGGAAGATACCGTGTGTCAGCAGATGTCCATCAGTTGTAGACTTTAGACACTGAATTGAAGTCCTTCATCGGATGTAGATGTAAACTACATCCGATGAAGTTGAGAGTCAGGACTTCGCCGTTTCATTTCAAAACCAATGTGCCGGAGTACAGAGTCAACACAACAAAATATACGTAACTGTATACTCTCTGAGTCTGACTGCACTCTATACACCTGTGTATTTTTTATAGGTATGAATTTTGTATATCCAACACTGAGGGACTTTGTCTAACCTTGGAACCATGTCTTGCTAACACTTCCCATTCTCCACTGGTCAATGTAATCTCCTCCTTGATTGCACATTTGAAGTCTCCTGGAAAAAACAGATATGAGAATCAACATGCTCCTTGACATACCGAAAACTCTGACGTACACCCTGGTAGCTCAGTTCAGATGAGATAAAAGAGTTGTAGCTTTAAAAACACACAGCTACTTAATTATTTGACAGATATCATTTCAAGCAGGAGCTTCTCCTCATCTCTTACCCTCTATGTGTTGGTAGTCCTCTGTCCAATGGTAGCAGCCCGGTTGAAACAGGGATGTGATTTTATACAGGTGGCTGAAACCCGTTTTTGACTCATTTACCCAAATGAAAGTAAACTCATCCTCTGTCGTTTGAATAAAGGGATAGAATATATCATGAACCTGCAGGAAAAGAAGAACAGTTAGTCTACTCTGGAAAAACCTTACAACACTCACAACCATTACAGTTACAGTGCAGAAGAAACCGATGACCAAGATAACCAAAGTGAGCGGCATGTGAAAGACCTACATTAATCCAGACATCAGTGGTCTCTTCATAGATTATGTATGGCTGTGTGTTACTGGGCACGGCCTCCAGACTCTCCTGCCTCTGAGCTGGGTCATCTGTGACAGGGATGAAGAGGGCTGGAGGCAGCAGGACCAGCTGTAACTTCCTCTGACTGCGGTCCAGAAGCACTGCCCAGCCACTAGGGGAACACAAAACAAACTGAACTAAAAATATTGTTTTTTAAACTGCTCCTTTAGAAACAATAAACATAAGCAGCGCTCCCAGTTTACGTAACCACTTTTCAAACACTTAAAAGAATATTATCCACACATATTCATGTCTCAGAATTATTAGTACCAATACCAGAAAAAAAAAGCATCACTCAGTCAACTAAATATTGACTGAAACACTCACTATTTGCCATCACTCGTCCATCCTACTCTGGCGATGTATTCTGTCCCAGGAAACAAGGAGGTAAAGGGGACGACCAGTTCTTTATCTTGCGTGCTCACAATCTGTTAAGTACAACAACCACACGCACATTAGGAACGTCTAATTATCATGTTGGAGAAGAAAGAAAGATAATGAATGAAAAACTCACTCTTCCTTGATGGTCTGTCTTTATCTCTGCCAGTTTAAGGGTAGCCTGGGGATTTTTGCTACCTGTAAATAAAAGACATTGGGAAAATATAAATGATAGGAACGGTTACTAAAACTATTCACTGCTCCAAGCCTGTATTGGCACAGTGTACAGGGTTACACTGACCTGTACGAGGATATCTGTATGCGTCTGCTTTCCGCTCCTCCAGTGCTGGAGATGGAACATGAATAATCTCTACTTCCGTCTCATCCACCTCTTCATACAGAAGGTACACTGTTTTTCCTCCATCAGGGTCTGACAGGGGGAGAAAAATAATGAGTTCAAGGAGAGTGTACGCAAAGAATAATAGATACACGACGAATACCAAGCAGCATTGGCTGTCAGTTAGTCTTATTCCTTGAGTACACGGATGACTCTGACCTTCCACTGCTGAGGGACTCCACCAGTAGCCAGTGAAACGGTCAAACTCTTCCTGGATGACAAACGTTGCTACACCTGCAGACTTCGGGTCCTCCTTAACATTATCCACACCTGGAAGATGTTAAATGAATTAGGAAAACAAAAACATGTGTGCATGTACTGTTACTGGTATAATGGTAAATTATGACATACGATTTTTTTTTCCTTGCATGTAATTTGAAATTAGATCAAATTGGCTGCACAACATTGAGTTAAACAAGGTATTAAATACAGAGAAAGTAAAACTGCTCAACACACGACATTTTATAGCCTATTCAAATAATCCAAATAAAACCGAGAGGATTCAGACCTTTGTGGCAGTAAGTGAGTCTCCTTTCCTCGCCAGTCTTAATGCTGGCTATCCACAGGTCGTTATTGTTGATGAAAGCTATGAAGTCAGGGTCTCCAGGGCAGACCTTGGGGTCCATTCGGGTCCCTGAGCACTGGGTCTTTATCTCCACAGGCTTTACAGGAGCAGACTGCTAAAACCAAAACACTCAATTTTAGTTATTGGGAAATAGAAGTGGTACATTGGATGCAAAGATATACTGCTGGAGGAGGTACTTGCTTGATGAAAGCATCGTCTTAAATGCAGACACTGACATGAAAAAGTACATTGTGCACTGTCAGGTGCACCTTGCTCATCAGCAGGCGTTCTGAAAGACTTCTCCACACTGACCTAGAAGCTGTCTCACCCGCTGATGTTTTGAAATGATAGTGGTGTTTGTTGGAATACAGAACAGGCCGAAGGCTCGCTTTGTAGACTGCTTCAAAAGTACAAAAAAGCTTTTCCCCGTACTCATCAACACTTCTCATCTCATTTCTTCAGCATCACATCTGAGTAAAGGCCTGTCCTATGCACAAATGTCACACTTCACTGATGTTTTTAAATGTAATAGCTGTTGAATAAGTATGAAATCAACAGGATTATTATATAAAAGTAATAGAATTTTTATACAAATTGTTGACTCAAAATGTTGAATCTTGTTAAACCAATCAAAAGGTCAAGGCACCAACTAACCACATCCCTTAACCATGCAGCAAGTAAAGTGTTATCAGTTACACCATGAGACAAGACTTTTTTGTTTTGGTTGGCCATTTGTGGCTTTATTATGATAGGGAGACTGAAAACAAGACAGGCAAGTTAGGGAAGAGAGGGAGAGGGGATGACATGCAGTGAAGGGCCTGAGTTGGATTCGTACCCAAGCTGCTGCGGTAAGGACTGAGCCTACATGGTACCAGGACGCCCCAAGACTTAAACAATTTTAAGGTAACTGTATCAAAGTTACAAAAGGCACAAACACAATGCACAAGAGCCAAAAATTGGAGAGCCCTTAAGATGCACCAATTTTGATCAGTATCCCAGATTCAAACCAACTGCATCATGTAAGATGAACTGAAATCACAAGCTGAAATCAGCTGAGTTCTGAGCATCAGTGACAGTCGTTCCCACAGAACTTGTCTGGCACTCCTATGATGGCCTTTAAAGAAACTACATCTTGAGTTTCATACAACCAGGATTTATGGCAAAGTTGTCATTCGAGGCCAACACACAAAGATCAACAACATCTGGTAAGGGCACAAAACATGAAGCCCAGAACAATGGAAAACAGAATATAGTCCCATGATCATCTTTCCTCCCATGATATCTGTTACTACCCCTAGGCAAGTTGGGTGGCAGTTCAGGAGTCTATGCTATTAAAAATACATTCAGCACGGAAACATCTGGATTTTAATCTTTGGCAACATATTTTATAAATATATTAACTATGCCCAATAAATGGATGACACTACACTAAGGATCAAATAAACCATTTGCAGCACGGACCCACAATGAATTTACTCACTGCCAGGCAGAACATTTTTGTCAATATTCACAGCAAAAACTCAGCTCTACCTAGCAAGCAGATGCTTGTGATATTCTTTGTCTATTCAAATGGCTGCAGACTATTTAAGTTAAGTCGGTGTATTCAGTGCACCAGTGCCTCCATAGAGCTGTACTGTGGACCTTGCTCTGAATTAAATCTTTCCTGAGTATCTAGGGATTCTAAATTGAGGGGGAAAAAATAGCAGAGTACTCACGATGAAACCATTGTTGCCTCCATCCTGACAGTAGAAGAGGCTATTGCTGGCCTGGAAGAGGAACAGGCCTGTCTGAGCATGGTAGTCATAGGAGGTGATACCAAATGCTCCCAAACGTTTACGCTCTCTCAGCAACTCCTCCTCCCGAGAGTAAGCCCCCTGGTGTGGTGTAGCCTTAAAGAACCGACAGGAAATACAGAAGATATATAACATTTCTAATAGACTGAAGAGATTTTTTTTTTTTGACAAAAGTCTGATAGGTAAATAAGTTTTAGTGAGCTACTATATACAGTATTATTACTGTGAACTATAGCTGACAGAGCCACATTCAACTGACCCATCCCCCCCAGTTTAAATAACTGTATATTGGTTGTACAGTACAAGCTTTCCTCTCATAGTTTCTACCATGGTTGCTTAATCTTGTGAGTTTTAGAACATATTTTCTGGTGCTATAAAAAGCAATAATGCCACACCTTCAGGGACTGCTTATCTCACCCATTTGTGAGACACATCGCCCTGTGCTGTTTGGTATTGGCATGAACAGGAAGAGAGGGGGAATTCACCTGGAAGTGATCCAGCATCTGTTTCCATGACAACACCAAGAGGGCCTCTTTACGGATCTTCTTGGGGATTTCTGAGTAGAGTAACGAATTCTCTCTGCTCCCATAAGGCATTCCTGGTAAGCACATGGAAAAAAAGCTAAAGTAAAAATGCTTGTGGTAACTGGAAAAGGATAAATTCAACAAAGTGACTGTTTTAATGTCATTCTGCTGCCTGGAGCAGGAAAACATGACCGAGGTCAAGTGAAAGGAGAACAAATTAGCTGCAGTATACAGAAAATACAAATCATAAGCTGATATAAGCGATTGTCTGAGGCACCAACAATCATCTTACCGAGATAATACAACCGGTGGGAGTGGGGTCCATTCTCATCCTTCTTCTGCACAAACTGGAAGTCATGGGGGGCCTTGTTAGCGATCATGCCCGAGTACTTCCTGCTACAGTGGATAATGTCACGAAGGCCCTCCCAAGAGTGTTTCTCCACGAAGTACTGAGCTGGAACATCCTCCATCTCCACCACCTCTGTACTGTGCGAAAGGCCGTCCACAGCCGTCATACTCACTGTCACACAGCTGGATGTCAACATAAGAAAGAACTGATAAGAGGTGCTGACACACAGATACACCTGGTTAAAACATTTAGTCATCCATCTTCCTAAACAAAATGGTTAAAAGGCGTAAAATCAACCCAATGTGTCATACTGTACCTTTTCCAGATACCCTCTTTATTGTCACAAAGTTTGACCCTCTTGACTCTATGCATTCACCGGTCAACGCACCTCACTCCAATTCTGTAACCTATGAACAAAGTACAGTCCTAATATCATTCAGAATTCCTAAATAGAAAATAACAAATAGAGTTAACCATAGTGACACTAGGGGGACAGTAATTCCTTATTATGACAGCTAGGTATGAACATACTTTTATATGCATGCACTAGTCTTCTCTCTTGGCAGATAAGACTTTCATGACTGGAGGACATTTTTTTCTTCAACAGTCTTCAGACTACAATGCAGTGATCAAAATGTGCCTCAAGGAGAAGTGGAAAAACATAAATCATTCATAAAGCTCCACTGTCACTGTAAAGAAACATAGAAACTTTAAAGAAACATGGAGCTATAGATTTTAAAACTCCAGACCAGAGTACCAATTAAGGATCATAATTCCTGTTAAATTTCCCATGTCAAACAACTGATATATCTCCAACTCAAGGTTTCAAGGGGATACCCCACATTCCTTTATAATCTGTGTCGGGTGAGGGATCAGTATAATGCAAACAGCACTGAGAAAGATCATATACTCTCAACAATTTAAGTAAATTTCTTATGTCGGTGTTAGGAAGGTGTCTGACACTGTGGTGAGGCACTTTAAATCTGTGTATAAGAAACACTGAGCTCACAACAAATTCACAAACCAGCATATACTTCAGCTGCTGGGGAGATCTGTATGAGGCGTGGGCTGATGGAACCATATTTATGAATGAGATCACCCAAATGTAGATCTGACTTTTTATCTGGCTGTACAAGAGTAAATGCATCTATACTACTGACTGTCTTCTGTTAAAAAAAAAACCTCCCCTTAACATTAAACTTTTACTTAAAAAGGTCTCTGTGATATTCTGTAAAACATGTTAAAAATGGAAGGAATTATTCTGCAACTTGTAACGTTATACATGGAGAGGCCCTATTTGGTTGAGCTGGTTACTTGGGAGCCTTTAGCAAGCTAATAGTAAGGGTGGGGAACAAGTCGGGTGAAATATAAAATACCGGTACCGTTAATGTTAACAGTTAGCTAGCCTACAATAGATCTTTGTTCTCGGATTTCAACTACTCAGTCACACTGGGAAAAACACCGGCAAATTCATTTGTGTTAACACTTTAACGACACGAACGTTACAATTGGCAGTGAATGACAAAACCCCAAGTAGTTAGAAAATGACAGTTATGAAGTAGTGTCTATGGTTAAAAAAATCTCGCTTGGGTACATTTTGACATGACAGCTCTCTTCTGTCATTTTCGCTCTGAAGCTAACTAGCTACCTACCGCTAACCTAGCTAAAAACCAGCTAACCGCTAGCTAGCGGTTTCTGGTTTTCTGTAAAGAAAAAATAATAATAAAAATACCAGATGCTCAGACGACCGTCTTCACGAAACAAGCTAAAATTAAGGAAAATACTTACCAATCTGGTCACTGTTTCTTTGACCAAGTTCTAGACTGTATTAGCTTGGTGTCAATAAACAGATTTTGCAACTGCTAAAGGTTGTATCCATGGCCCAGAGTGGCCACACACAAAATGTAGCTGGCTTTCAGATCGGAAAGAGGAGGAACCTTGAATCTATTAAGAGTACACACCGGTACGTTTTCAGGGCTGCACCGCCACACTGAGGAGGCGTCAGCGACGGTCAGTGCAGTGAGGCGTGTGGCAGGATGGTTCATGACCCACAGACCGACTCCTCTACTTGCACATTTGTTTGAACAATTTTACATGCACTAGTTTTGACTGCACAAAGACTACTACCGCCCTCTCGCAAAATGTTTAACTCTATGCAGATAAACCAGTGAAAGGCAACACCAGCGTATTTCTATACATTACCCAACGTAACTAGATTTCAATTATTTTCCAGTCAAATCAATGTATTAAAATCCACTAGCATGAATCTGGACCACACTTTTAATTCAAAACTAAATGTTTAGAGTCTTTGTTAATGACAGAGATTAAACAATTTTGCTGAATTGTAATTACTCTGGTTTTCCAGCTCAAATTACAACTCCTAACACATACAAAGCACAACCCATTATGTGAATTCTTCGTTATTTTGAAGACACCCACGTTATTTATTAAAAGATCTAAAAAATGTTGAAAACTTAAGCTGTAAGCTAATACCCTGTAAACAAGCATTTCATCTTCATTCTTGAAACAATATGCAGAAGAAAGCAAAGCAGACAAGTCAAGTGGAGCACCCAGTTTTTTTTATTTATACAAAGAATATAGCCATTCTACTTCAGAGGAATGAACCGAGAAGAGTGTGTGGCTCCAATACCGGGGCGACCGTGCTTGACTGGTTTGTAGGTGATGGAGAACTCGCCCAAGTAGTGACCACACATCTCAGGCTGGGGAGAGGAAAAACAGCATTATGTTAGTAACAAGACACACATCTTTCAGTCTGTAAACAAAAACGGTACAGAACACTCAAGTAGGAGATGGTAGTGGTTATTAACTTATGGAAATGACATTCAAAACTAAAGTCCAAACTTTAAAAAACTTTTTTTTTTTTTTTTTTTTTTTTTAAAAAGACATTGCGTGACCTTGCATATAAACCAAACTTAAAGCCATGAAACAGTTGTGATTTAGTAGCTGCTAATAATGTACTGAGGTTTATGACAAGATTCTCTGTGGTCCTGTACAATTTAGGCAGGATTTATTCAGTGTACACTTAAAGCTAGAGGTCACTAAGAGTATGGATCAATGCATCTAAGAAGTGGCTTACACTAGCTTTGTTAGCCTGCATGTTCCTTTAGGTTACCTTTATAGCAGCATTTCCATTATTCTGCAGCATCCTGCATTTATATTGAATAACAAAACCATTGTGCTGTCACTTGTCTATTTCATGGCCTTGAATGTTCTGCGTACTGTAGTTCTGACATCAAAGTTTTAAGCTTGTTGTTGTTGTAGACAGGGAAATCTGACATTTTTTCTAGTGGAGCAATTATGACTGAGAGGGAGGGATGATTGAGGAAATTTACATGAGAATGAAAGCAAAAGACAAGGACAACTTATATAAATTTGCAAAAATATTTCAAGTAAATAGGAATCACAATTTAACTCCTGCAAATGAGTAAGTATTATAGCTTAGACTTCTTAGTGCACAGTGGATCAAATATAAGAACCCACATTGCCTGGATCATTATATGCTTCATTTGAAACAAATTTGACCTGACCCCTTTTCTAGGGACAATACCCATTATGTTTTAACACTAATGTCACTGTGTGACATGCTTTCTTCGACATGACAAAAGTAGTATATGTGGTGGTTCATATAGGCCCAGGTTTCAAAACCTGGACTGACAGCACCTCACCTTGATTTCAACCTGGTTGAAGGTCTTGCCGTTGTACACGCCAACCATGGACCCGACCATCTCAGGCAGGATGACCATGTCCCTCAGGTGGGTCTTTACCACCTCGGGTTTCTCCATGGGGGGAGCCTCTTTCTTTGCCTTGCGCAGGCGCTTCAGGAGGGACTGCTGCTTGCGGCGCAGACCACGGTTCAGCCTCCTCCTCTGGCGGGCGCAGTACAGCTGCATCAGCTGCTCACTGTAGGGGGAGAGAGGACAGTGATGACTATGAAATCCCTGATCACCTTTAAACCAAAATTTTAGTTGCTGGTCAAATGCAGACAGAGCACAGCTCAGAGGCAGTTGTTGACTGAGAAATGCTGTGTATGCAAAAAACCTCTCATCTCTGTGAGCTACACTTGAATAGACAACAGGAAAGGGAGAATACAAAGACAGCCAAATGTGTAACAATAAAAGAGTGCAATCACAAGTGCCCAGACAAATCTGCCAAAGCATTTCCAGTTTCAGTGTGGTCTCTAGCCATCAATGGCAGACTTGCAGATCCGTTTTATTCAACTTCAAAACATGGACAGCAAGGTCATTTAACATTAAGGGAAAGTTATATGATCAATGTCAGGAAAAAAGTCTGTTTCACTACCGATAAACGCCACTTCTGTCAAGACAATCAGATTTACTATAATTCACTAGCAAAAAGAAAAAAAGAATTACTAGATGCCAACAGTTGAAGGACCTGAATTTCAGATTTTAGATTTATGGACACACAGATATGTCAAGGCCCTTAAGCCAAAACTGAGTACATGCAGGTTTTTGCAGTTTGTGTGCAGTCAGTGTGATTCTGAAACACGCTAAAGCTTCACACCACTTATATGAAGCAAAACCTCAGTTTCTAACCAGTGAGACTGTGGCACTGAAGCTGGCCAACATGCAGCGACAGCAGTGTCACTTACTAGGACATGTCCAGCAGCTGGTCCAGGTCCACACCTCTGTAGGTGAACTTCCTGAAGGTACGCTTCTTCTTGATCTCGGTATCCGCCTGGAAGAGACAGACATGGTTCCCGGTCAGTACGTAGCATACACAGTTAGCATTCACAATATAGCGCAAATGCCTTCCTTCAGTGACGATATTAATTCACAGAAAGTTTTATTAACTCTCGCTTGAGCACTGCAGGAACATTATAGAGACAGGTCATGTTTAACTAGTAGTTCAGACTGTGTAGAACCACCGGGTTAGCTTAGCCACAGATGGCCATAGCTCAGGCTAATACACAGCCTACAAACATAGATTTATCTGACATTTTGGGCAACGATTTTCTGCGTAATGGTCAGTGAACGTGTGGAAGTGTCAGATGGCATAGCCAGCTATCTTAATTGTTTACTCTAGAGCTCAGATGCATATAGATTATGTTTTGACAAGCTTCGGAATCAGTAAAGGACCTACCATCTTGCCTGATGTTCCGGGGGAAAAGAACGGCTACAAGTCTCGTCAGGCCTGATATCGCGCGATTTGAAGCAAACATCCGGTGGTGTCTTCCGGCGTCAGTTCTCTTTGTGAACAGCAGATGGCGCAGTTGTACCATTACTGCGGTTTCTGATTAGTGTCAAGTTTCTACCAACGTGTCCCGTTTTCATTATCGTTTCTGTGCATCACTGTTTAGTCCATTCTTTCTTCGGTATATGAGGAGGAGAAAAGACAGTTACAGAGCAAAAACTAAACAGGAAAAAACATGTTATTGATTTGTTTATTTGGTTTTTAACACAGATGTAGCTCTAGCTAATAAAAGTCTCAAAGGTAACCACATTTACTCAGGTACTAACTTAATTACAGTTTTGAGGTACTTGCACTCCAGTATTTCCATTTGGTGCATCTTCTAATCCAATACATTTTAGGGGAAAATCTTCTTCTTTTAACTGTCACTTTTCTAGTTTTTTTTTTTTTCCAGATTAAGATTTTACAAACATCTGAAAAGATCATAAAATACAATAGTGTTTAAGATCAAACCAGTGGGGAACCCCTTACAAAAAAGCAGTGTCTAGTTGGGCGCCTTCTTTCGTTTCTCGCACTGTATCTCTGTGAGTTGTTACCAGCTTCACCAAAGTCTCACATCTCACATGGTTTCATTTAAAGAACAGTTTGAGGCTCAAAGATGTGAAAAAATCTCCAATATATCACTGTTATACGAATTAGTTTTATCTTGTTACCACTGCACTAAACTGCCTAACTTTATATAAACAATCTCCACCAGCTACAACAGTAAAATGGTGCTTAGGCCTACAGAAATATGCCTCAGTATTAACAATGTAATAATGTCATACATAAAAAATTATCAGTCACAGCGGCCACTTTTGTGGAGAATGAGTACCTTTGATACTTTAAGACCATATCGCTGATAATACTTTATTACATTTACCGAAAATAAAATATAATAAAAAATACAATTCTAAATGTGATTCAATCTACATTTACTAAAGTATGGGACTTTACTTGAGTATTTTTAGACACCATCTCATTTTCAGATAAACATTTTACTTTTAACACATTTATTCAATGTCCTCTTTCAGGACCAATGATGACAAGGTCCTCAGTTTTATCCATGTTTAAGTCAAGAATATTTCACCACCCAAACATGCCCAACTAATATTTAATATGCCCGTTTGTTGCACTTCTTTACCTGATCTCTCTTGCACTTAATGAATAGATGTACTTCTATGTAAATATTTTTGAGATATCCAACACAGTTAATGTTTGAAAATTTGACTTGGACTTATGTTATGGAGTTTTTCTTTTTTTCCATCGCTACAACTAAAGGGTTTCAATATAATTTGCTTTAAAGAATTTATACTGTGCAGTAGCCACCCTTTCACCCAATTACAAAAACACATGCAGTTATTTCCACTTCCTCTGTTGGTGTCTAATCACTCAGTCAGCTTCGGTTTTATTTACCCAGGTTTAGATATATCTGCCTCCACCCGAACACAAGAGTGAAAGTCAACATGGACAATTGAATTAGTATTTATTCTAATTTCACCAGTGTTAAAATGATATAGTCCTCGTTTTTGTCTGTGATCTATTATTGTTGCTTTAGATGTCAATGGCTGATAATCTGATTAATAGAGATTAATTTAATCTGACTTCCTTTATTTTTTGGCTCTGTAGTGTTGTTTGAAAATGTGTACTCTACATTCAGGATGTGGCTTTAACTAATTTGCTCATGCTGGCTGGGCACTTTTTCACAACACGATAATGAAGACTTAATTCATTTACTTTTAAAACAAATGTTGATATTGAAGATTATATATGGACATTTTCATTGCTCGGAGTTCCACAAATTAAAGCCATTCACCATCAGTGTTTGGATGGCAGGGAGCAGTCTCAAAACCTGAACAAAAATACAACCAAAACTATCTGCATACCAGAAAATGTTTTATACGGTGCATTCTATGCACTTTTTTCACATTTTGTTATGTTGCAGTCTTTTGCTAAAATTGTTTAAATTCAGCATTTCAACCTCATCAATCTACACTCAATACCCCATAATGACAAACTGAAAAACAGCATTTTAGACATTTTTCCAAATTGTATTAAAAGGAAAAACTACAATATCACATTGACATTAGTATTTAGACATGTGCAATTTGGCTCAGGTGCTTCCCATTTCTCTTGACCATGAGGAGGAAGGAACTGCCTGTCGATGTACAGATCTGGGGAAAGATACATTGAAGCTTCCCAGGAGCACAGTGGTCTCCTTAATGCTTTAATGGTAGAGCTTTCGAACAACCAGGACTCTTACCCAGAGCGTAAACTGAGCGATCAGGGCAGAAGGGCCCTGGTATGAGATGTGACCAAGAACTTGATGGTCACTCGGCTTGAGCTCCAGAAATCCTTCTTTGATTTTAGCATAAAGCTGCAAGATAACAAAATGTGAAGAAAAACTGAAGGGATCTAAAGACTTTTCTTGAATGCAGAGAATGTATTTCAAGTGAACAGGACCTTTGAAAACACACGTTTGTTTTGTATGGGTGACTTGCAGCATTATACAATAGTGTGTAGTAATAGTACCACTCCAGCACTGCATGCAGAGCTACGGTTTCATTGACCCTCCTTAAGTATTTTCTAAAGACTTGATAAATAAGCCTCTATGCAGCTAGTGACAAATATCTGTTCATTATCTTTTTCACTGAACACCCGACAATTGTCCTTTTATATTTGTCAGGCACTTCGAGCTCTGTCATGTGTATCAAAAGTACTTTTCAAATAATCTAATCAGTTTTTATTATAATTTGATTCTACATCACTGCAGACTAAGAAGTCACAGGCCTATCCTTTGTTCCACACATTACATCAGTCTTTTTACAAATCAAACGGACACCAGATAATGAATACACATCTTTATTACATAAAGATCACAAAAAAAAAATGTTTTCCATTGGCATAAAAATTATTCCAGAGGAAAAACCAATAGTCCAATACAAAATGTTATTCAGAGTCAAGGTACAAAGTAGCCCCCATTCAAATCACAAATAAGCATAAATAATAATCTTAATGATCAAATATAATCATGATTGGTTCACATATCAACCAATATTAAGATTGATTCACTTAAACATTACTGACAAGAAAAGAATCCAGTATTCTTGCTTGGAATGTTCAAAACTTCACTTGAGTCTTATTTTGTCCACTCCCCACTCCTCTCCCTCTCTCTCTCTCTCTCTCGCTCTCTCTCTCTAATCCAAAGAAAACAAGCTCAACTCCAGTTGGACTGGTTATGCAAACAAAGGAAATATTTCCTCCATTAAAAAAAGAAAAAACTGAAATGAGTGAGAGAACAGACAAAATATAAGATGATAAGACTGGTTTGTTCGAAAAAGTAAATTGATTTTGTTCCCTCATCTGTCTGAACAACCTAAAAAGGTTTTCTACTGCATGTGTGAATGACCAATACTGAAGGAGATACTGAAGAAGTAACAAACACAAACAAATGTACATTCTCATTCACAGGAATTACAGAAATAACTTGATGTTGTTTACACAGATGTTATAACTATTATAGATAAGCACAAGCATGGGTGTCTTGATAGAAATAACATGCGTTTCCTACAAACCGTAAAAAAAAAAAAAAAAAAATTTTTTTTTTTTTTAAAAAAGTCCCTAATGTTTCACTTTTAATTTCATATTGCCCTTAAAAAATAAAATTAAAAATTAAAAAAAAACCTAGGGATCTCCCTTAATGCAACTAATGACTCAGCAAAAACCATTAGGGGAAAAAAGGGGGCTTTGGCACATAAAAACAAAATCCCTGGGATAGAAAACTAGCAAAGCCAAAGGGATTGGCTTTTGTGGTCACTTTAAATATTAAAAAAAAAAAAAAAAGTAAAAAAAGATTCCGAAATACAGTTCATGATATGTGTAACATTGGTCTTGCACAAATAGGGCTAAGAAAACAATTCAATACAATACTAAAAAGGATGAGACCTAAAAAAAGGAACAACATCCTATGGATATAAAAATAAGCCGCCCGCCTCGAGGAACACGCCTCGTCATTTCCCTTCCTCAGCTCTCTCATTCCGCCTAGTAATCCGTCCCGTCTTCTTGGTACACCTGCTCTTCTTCCTGGTAACCTTGGTAACCCTCGTCTTGGTAATCTGGGATGTAGTCGCGGACGCCCCCTGCCCCGTTTTGATCACCTGCGACCTCTCCGGCTTTAGGACAGTACTTGGCGTCATAGATCTGCCTCCCCAGGCCGAAGTTCTGGCCGCTCTGGTTGGCTCCCTGGCTGTAGCCCATCTGCAGGGACATGGTGCTGTTGTCACACTTGTCTGTGCCCAGTTTCTGGTCGTAAATGGCACGCCTTGTACCTGGAGCCGTCATCCCAGCCTGTAGTAGAGATAGGGAACAAGGAAATGAGAATTTTATGACATTATAATATTTACATAACAATTGTGTTTCCTTCAAACAAAGTCCTGATTTCACTGAACCCAGTTTTTGACTCGGTGTAGACAATCCAGATTGTAGAGCTGTCTACAAGTCTAAACATGACACAAGCTTACAGCAGTGAGGGGACAGGAAATGAGTGAGGCCCTGAGGCTTATTTCCACTGCAGTGCTATAATACAGAATTTATGAGAAGTTGGGAATATGTTGGAGTACCTGGCTCGCCCCCTTGTTGGTTCCCATTTGCAGACTGATGGTTGTGTTGTCCATGGGGGGCTGGATTTGAGCTTTGTGGTTATATAAGTGCCTCCTGGTGCCATATGCATTCATACCTGCCTGACTGGCACACTTGTTGGTCCCCATCTAAAGAAAAGAAAAGAAAAAAAACACCACAATATATCAGTTAAAAAAAAAAAAATTGTTTAATTTAAAAAAAAAAAAAAACATACAAGACTTGCAAAACAAGAGTGCTTTATACCAACTCGCTGCACTTACACAACAAACAGCGATAAAATGTTGCATAATACCATTGTATTTTAGGGAAACAAAAACTTTTTAAGTTTCAGTCACTTGTTATAAACAGAAAGCTCTATTGTAACCTTTCCCCACTGCATAGGTAGCCCTCATTTTTACTTGACATCTTTGTTGTTGGCAGAAACAATAACAAGCAAGAGGCTTAAGAGCCCGTAACAATGAGCAGCTCTTATGCCGAAGTATGTTAGGCTTGACATGAGATCATGAAGTCTGGTTTCGCAGTAGTTTCGCCACATGCAGTCGTGTGTTCAGCTTTCCAGGGCATGTGCCTCACCTCCGTCAGGCACAGGCAAAGGATATCAATAAGATATAGTGGAGCGTCATTTCATAGTCCAATACTCTTTTCCTTTATTGACAAAATTGGGAAAATTTTGTTCTGTCCCACTGGATTATTGTCTTCAATAGACTAAGTATCACTGACAGACCTGCTGCTCATCCAGGAGTCTCCGATCAAACCATACCTGTAGGCCAATGACGCACTGTCCCGCCTTCATCTTCTCCTCATCAAACAGCCTCTCCTGCTTGTCAGCGTACTTCACCCCGATGTCCACCCGTGACTGGCAGCCCTTGGTCTTGGCCTTAAGAGGAAATAAAGTGTAGAAGGTTGTCATTGTGGATTTCAAGAAGTGCAGTCATAAACATGCATATTTTCTTTTTATTTTTTTAAGACTCACCATGCTAGCCAGTGCCAGCAGCGTTGTCTGGACCTGGGTCATGTTTCCGCTCTCAAACAGGTCGTTTGCCTCGAAGATATCGTGAGGTTTCAGGCCGTATGACGTGATGGCTTTGATGAAGTTCGTCAGGTTCTCCAGCTAAAACCACACCAGTTTAAACAAGATCAGCAACAGTGTTCGTGCAGGATTCGTAATGACATTTGTGCAATTATTTCTGTTTGCACAACCATCTTCTTTTCCTTATTAATAAGATGCAGTCGTTTAGGTGTAAAAACAGTTTGTAGTTACAGTTTGGTTTACACTGACTGGTTACACCTCAGTGAAGAATCCAGTCTGAAAAGATGCTTACATCACTGCCAACAGGCAAGTATAACCATGACCTAGCATGACTCAGTGTGCTGACATCCGAACATTTAAAGCACAATACAAGAGCACAGGGAGCTATCTGTTGACCATTTATATATGTATGTAACTGATGTCATTAGGAGGCAATTATTAGCACGGCTCCACCACACCTTCAACTTGTTAAAAAGAAGGTCACAAACTAACACACCTGATGCCAGTTCAGGGCAGACTGGTTGATCTTTTTCACTGAGCCTGGTTGAAGTTTGTTGATGAGTCTGTGACAGAAAAGCAGAGAGAAAAACCATTCAGTTTTTCCAAAACACTGTAAACAGGAAGACAAACGATCAAGGCCCTGGTGTCGCAGTGTCATGGACGATCGACGATCTCTGCTTACTCGCACAGAATGACTCCATTCTTCAGGCCTTTCTGGAAGTCTGGGCCAATGGAGGAACCAGTGATGTCTTCAATCCAGATCCTCAGTTCCTCTTCCTTTTGAGGGTCATACTTCTGTGCAATCTGGTTGGACAGAGATGTAAAAGGGTCACATGTGTCTCATGAGTAACCACGATAGCCAGTAGCTCATCTGTTAAACAGTAAATGCATTGATAGTTTGTCATTATCTCTTTTTGTTCCTCCCTGCCCACGTTGACCTCCCGCTCACACACACATGCGACTTAAGATTTATAAGAATTACACAAAGACACAGAGAACTAAGCTGTACATCATATAACATAACAACATAACATGTTAACATTTGTCCCGAAGGTGTTATGACTGCATGAACTCATGTTTCATGTTCACCCCTGAATTTCACTGTGCCTCAGTGTAGTAAGCTATGTCTACAGAGGTGTTGTTGTCTTGTTTAGCCCTCATAAAAGAAAGGTGACACTGACATGCCCTACCATACACACACACACACAAGGATATCCTGTTTGGTAAACTGCTAAATTCTGCACAGGAAGGCAGCGACTGAAAAAAGGGAGGGAGGGTGACTTTTAAGGGGCTTAACATTGCACAAAGATTGACTCTCTGGTGAGGGTGCCACTGTTGAGGTGTTACTTTGATGTATAAGCTTGTTTGGATTGGTGACATAAGTGTAAGAAACGTGCTACGCCGACTCTGAAAAAGACCATTCAGGAAGAGCATTGCAGTATGGTCACGTAAACAACAGTCCACTCTGTTGAGTGGCACACTGGGGAGCAGAAATGAGAAGAACAGAGGCAAACATTTCTTCTCCTCCGGTATAGGATGAGGTGTTGAATGGGCTGTCGAATGGGCTGCGTGCAAACTATCAACCAGCTAACAATCTCCCTCTGTTCCCAGAGGGCAACGAGAAACTGAACCGCAGAGCTCAACCTACCATATACATAGAAGTTGGCCACACTCTGCTCACAGCTGGTTGCACTCTTAAGGAATTTCTGTCTTCTAATTATGTTTCCTTCTTTTCGTTATCCCCACATTAAAAAACAATATTGGCTATTTTAATTGCCCACAAAGAATTTGACAGATGTAATTTGCAGAGACAAGCTGAACACAAGGAATTCAGTCCACAGTGCTCGGATAAAAGAGCTGAATGAAGCAGCGAGGGAGCAGGATTGCTGTGTGTTGAGCCAATGAATGAATACAGACTGAGTGGAGACTAAAAAAAAAAAAAAAAAGAAAAAAAAGTTGTGTACTGCTGCCGCTCAACTTTAAGTTCAGGGTCTAAACGTCAGTATATTCTCGCCGGTAAATGTTCTGCACCTTTTTAAGCAAAAGGAAAAAAAAAAAAAGGGGAGGGGAGCCAAGGGGAGAGTAAATCCTTAAATGCCTCACATTTTACGGAGGGGGCTACGTCAGCAATGGCAGGAAATACCACTCAAGTCAGCATCTCTTTTAAACCCCCCCCCCCCCCACTATCAACCCCCACCTTCAAGGACGCCACTAGTAAGAGACAAGGGAAATCTGCATGTTTTTCTTTACGTCCGGCACTTGTTGTTCTGTGGAGATTTGGGGAGGGGACATGACCCTTTCTCTCCTGTACAAGGGCACAGCCAAGGAATGCAGATTAAAAAAAATAAAATAAAAAAATCAGTTGACGGTGAGTTAAAATAACTTGAGCAAAACCAAAGATGTCTGAAGCAGGTCAGCTGCAACTTAAACTACATTTGAGAAAATGTTGGCCACGCTAATGAAGCAGTATTACACAGTAGCACCACATTTATTCCCTACATTTAAAAAAAACAAAAAAACAAGGGGGAAAGTTGTCAAGGTTATGCAGCTCAGGGTGATACACACTTAATCTCCAGCATCAGCCCTGGTATTTTAAGTGGATCCGGCTGTGCAGAGATCTGTGCAGACAGGCCCAAATAAACAAGGTGCTTTCCTCACCAAGGCCCCACTCAGAAAGTTACACATTACCAAAGAGTGGGCTTTACTTTAAAGCCTGGTTTGGTTTGAGTGACTTCAGTCTGGGGCTGATTATACTGGGTGAAATCTGAAAAGGGAGAAAAAAAAAAAATCCTCTCTTCCATTTTGCATTGCAGTTTAGAGCGAAGAAAAGTTAAAGTATGAGAAGCAGCACGACACCTTACCACAAGGGGGGAAGTAGGAAACTATTCTTGTTATTTCAAAGAAGCAATAAAAAAAAAAGGGAACAGGGAAGGGCAACAACGAGGATGGACTGCATCCAATGCAGGGGACTAATGGGTGAATTACATTATCTGCTAATGCAGGTCACAACGCCGGGTAACAAGCTGCACACTCAGGGAACAAAAAAATCCTGGAAACGGGGATAACAATTTTGCCACAACGACAGACTTTTTTTTGCCAAGAGGGACAACGCCCATAGTCTGGTTTTAAGTTAGTCTCCTGCATGGGAAACTTAACATTAGCTTCTCAAGATGCAAAACTCGAAGATGGACATATACTTTGCAAACTAATCACACACAAAGAAAGTTTCGTATGAATCATAAAGTTTGTTTAATCTTTAAAAACACTTAAATCTCTCTTTTGACGTCTTTTCATCCACCCCTGGCTACCTTTTAACCTGGGCACGCGTATCAAAATGGACGCCAGGTGACTTTGCTGCTGCCGTTCAGAGAGACGCACAATGAGCATGATGGGAGTAAAAGTTGAATGCAACTTACTTTATAATGATATATAAAAAATATGTACACATACCTTGTTTTTGACTTCCGCAGATAATCCGTAGGCAGGACCTTTGTTAAAAGCAGCCATTGTCAAAGAGTTGTGATTTTTCTATTGGAGTTATAAAAAAGAGAGAGACACTGACCTAAGAATAAAAACTGCGCTAAATTATCTTCGACTTTCTCTTCCAATGAAACCTCGGTGAGAACTAAATACTTCCTTTCTCTTTTACGGCCGCCAATTAGAGCGCTCCCACGGTTTCTATCAAAGATGATGCGTTAAAGAGTCAAGATAGTTCACTGCCGGTAGTCCAGCAGAGCAGTACAGGGGAGCGAAAGCTCGGGGAATGCCTCTTATATGAGGGGAGCCTGAAAAAAAAACACAGATCTTAATGAATATTCAACACAAGGCGTCAACACGATGTAGTGTTAAGCTACTTTACCATTTCAAAAGGGGAGGGATAGTCTGAGGACTCAGAGGAGACGCACAAGAAGTCATGTCTTTTATTTTTCTTTATGCTATGTTTTGAGTGAAAACTTACATACATGACAGGTATTTTTAAGTGGATTTTTTCAGAAACAAAAAATTTGACTTATTTTGGCCAACCAAATATGAATGAATAATGACTTTCCACTGAATTCATCCAAGAATTGTATTCTTGGTGGTGTAGTTAACTGTATTTAGACCTTCATGATGGGAAATTAAATTCACACGATGTTTAAGTGAGCAGGTAACTCAATGAATGAAACATGACAAGTTATTATGTGCCACTCACAATCCACATGACGGAAAGATGTGTAATTTGTCACATGTGAGATGATGCTTGCAGTAGCACATGCCAGACACATCAGAACAAGTAGTGGGTGGGATCTACCAATTTCAGGGAGTGAATGTGATGAAAGTGCTGCATTTCTGCAGAATTGAAGTAACTAAAGCAACAACTAAACTCAGATGAGGGTGTGTGGTTTCGCGCACTGGTGTGTGTTGAAATCGTATGAAAGCCGTGAGGGGTGTAGGGGGGGACGGACTCATGACCTCGGTATTTCCAACAATCTGGCGACAGCCTTGTGCACAGCTATCTAATATTTTTTCAATGTGATCATGCATTTTTACAGCATGTAGGATTTGTGTTTAGAGGCTGATTCATTCATATGTCAAAAGGACGCCTTCATTAAGCTTCACTGGTTTTTATTACTATTACAAGTTTATTATAATAGTATCTGTCTTTCTCTTCATGTAGCCCGAGTAATACAAATTGGCGAGAAACAGCTTTTACTTCATCCTAACACATTCAATATCGGTGAATATTGTCTATATTGACTATCCTTGTGATGCAAAATATTGGGATAGCGACACTATATGCTTAGTTAAAAGTCACCTATAGCCTATACTACAGACTCTATAAACCAAAGTCACTACAATGTACTAAACTGCCCTTTCATCCCCGCTATAACAAGTACACAGGCAGACATCCTCTTGCTTTTCCTGAATACTCTTTGGTTATATTCTTCGTTAATCGATCCTAAGCTCCACCTTTCCCCTGCTCTTCCTTAGGTCGCGATTGATATCAAAAACTCCTTATATGGAAGGAAACTTCCCAAATTCCTGAATGGTGGGAGTGATCCGCAGGTCCCGCCCTGCATACCAGACGTGCAATGGACCAGACGAATGGTCGCATTTTTTGAGTCACTGTCGATTAAAAAAAAAAAAAAAAAAAAGTTTTGAGGAACTAAACTAAGCACAATGGGCTACTGGGGTGACGTAATGTCGCTGCTATCGGGTTTTAGATAACAGACACAACTTCTCCTCACTTGCCAGGATTTGTAAAGCTACTGCAGAATAATGTCCGGTGGTCCAAATTTCAGTATGAGACAACAGTTTACAGTTTACCTTCTGTACATATTAATGTCACCGTGTGTAATGTAACCTGACAGAGTTGGAAAGAAAGGGGACTTTCTTCTCGGGGGCTTTTTTCTTTCTCTTCCTTTTGTCAAGTCAGCTCCACAACAGCAGGACTGGTCTATGCCTTTGTGCTGCTTCTAAAAATGGAGAACCATAACTTCTAAATGGAAAACTATCTAAAAAAATATATTCAATTTTATTTTCCTCTTCACACTTAAATGTGGGGATCATGAGGCAGGAGTACATCGTGTTTTTGTTTTGTTTTTTGTTAAAAAAAAAAAAAAGAAAAAGTAAGTGTTAAAATGTTGAAAGTTAAAACTCACCCTTACAAGTCCATCATCGTATATTTCCTAATAGGAAGCCTAGACACGGTGACACATGACCCAGCTGTGTTTCCAGAGAAGCTGGTGTCGGCTTATGAACAGTAGTGCTACTAGTAAAGAGGGCTACTGATGTTTGTAGAGTCTGAAATAAAAACTGGCCAAAGATACAGCTAGTTACCTTAAAACCTGACTTTAAAAAAAAAAAAAAAAAAAAGGTTTTAGTTTTATAGTTATTATATTGATTTCTTTGCGACAAAACTTTGATTTCTGTTGGAAATGAAGTTAGGTGTTATGGGTCAAAGCATGTCTGATGTTAGGGAACTTCTGACTGGGAGGTTTCATGCTGAAAATCAAACAGTCGGGGTCCGTGGAGGTATTTAGGAGGACGTCCTCCAGTAGCAGAGCTCTCATTGCTCTACTGTCGTTATCTTCTGCAAAGTGAAGAGCATTTTTGTGGTTAATAGTTTTCATACAGATAATTGTTCAGTTAATCAATTAATCTTTTCAGCCATTTTTCCAAGCAAAAGAGGGAAACATTTGCTGGTTGTAGCTTCTCAAATCTGAGGTTTGATGCGTTAAATCACATTGAATATGAGAGGGCTTCACATTGATGAAAAACGAAAGCCTAAGGAATCGTGTTGGCCTCTGGGAGATCGTACAGACAAAGCAATCAATTCATGAAGACAAAGTTCAGCAGATTAATCAGTAATGAAGGTGATCAGTTGCAGGTCCAATATCAACATCAGCAGATTTCAGTGAAATGCACAACTTCAACCTGACGTAGTGTTCGCTGAGTCTGAATCCTTCATGATACATTGCCAATCCTTCTCCACAGATTCAAACCAGACAAGATGGGACGTAAAATCTTGGGAACGTAATAATGACATAAGCCCAGGTGTCTCTCCTCTGACAGTGTGTCTGGTCGTAAACACAGCTGTTATTTCTCAACTTTTATATGGCTGGTAATTACGTCATACAGGTGAGCAGAGGGCTGATTCAGAGTCAGAGTAAATATACCCGAGGGGAGGCCAGTTACTCATCCTAATAGACTACTTATATGAGATGACATCAGCTCACTGAGTCATGGCAGGAAGTGATGTAGCTGTGATGCCCCCTCAGTCCATCAAACTGTCAAACATGTAGGGACCCATATGCGGTCTCTGTTGAGGCCACAATGCTAATAAAAATGTCACTTTTGCACACAAGGCAATTTCTTAACTGAGGTGATAACAATTCCCAGCTTCCACAGATGGAAGCTGATGGGAATCTTAAGTATGATTGTTTTGTTTAAAAATAGATGCTCAATATTCCCTTTGGGCTTGCAAAAATTATATTGTTCCCCACTGAAATTACTCATACCATCCCACCCCTTACATCATACATACTGATGCAGACTAAAGAGGCAAATGGATAACGTGCTCCCCCACGTGGATGAACTGGGTAAGTACAACAAATTACAGCAACTTCTACAGTGTGGCGGCTCAAAACAGAAAGCAGAACTGTACCGAGCTCAGACTGACCTTTAAGTTTCCATTTCGGGAGAAATATTCAAGATCAATTGCACTGTAAAAGACCCACCAGTCAGTCGACTGAGCTGAAGATTTAGATCATTTTATTTTTCAAACAATTGAGAGATGTTAAACACTGAACAAATAAAGATGCCCCAGTCAAAACTCCAGAAAACAGGTTCTTATCAACCAGTTGTAGCACTTTTCCTTTATTGCCAGCTGTGTTGTTGTGCAGTTTCTCATTGTCTGCAGCTTCACCCTTGCTTGATCAATGTGTACAAAAAGTTAACAGAAACGGTGCATATACCAGCTTCATTTTGATCATGGGATTTGGAATTCTCGCACATAAACCCAGCTCCACAGACAGGCGTGTTTTATGCGGAAGCAAATCCAGATTAACCATTTACCAAGGCACATTGGTAGGGATGAATGACTGAAAGAACAAACAAACAAACCAACAAGAAAGGCTGCGCATAAGCCTATCTTAATTCAAATTGTGAAGAAAAAGTGGTAGTGACTGATGAGTATAAAGGGAAAACAAAATTAAGTATTAGTTGTCACATGAACAATACCAAGAATATCTGATGCACACAGCTTTCTCTCTCCCTTTTATGTTTGCTGTATTTAAAAATGGAAGCAAAGGAAATGCTACCTCAAAACAATGTCCTAATTTTTTTTCTAGACTCTTGAAAGCAGCTGAAAGAACTTTAAGTGTGTCTGAATAAACTACGGGCACATAACTGTAACTTGTGGGAGGATCACTCACTATTCACACTTGAATCAAGTCAGCGATGAAATGACCAACAAATTGTCAACTTATGTACAAGTGCATAAGAGGTCTCAATCCTGTACATTCACTAAGGCTGTTTAACATACAAAAGTCAAGGATTTTCAGAAGGCAAACAATATCTAAAGGAATGGAAACAAAGTGAGTTCCAGCATTCAAACATTTCCTTTTTTTTTTTTTTCGTCTCAAATGCAAGTATTGATTGGCTTGGGAGAGAATTAGTGGGTGGCAATAGTTTTCACTGTAGTGAAGTTTCAAAGTAGCACCACACTATTTAATGGAACCATTTGAAACCAAATAATTTCTCAGGATTTACTTCTCAACAGTTGAGATTACTTGGACATATAAGAGCTGTGTGATGAGACAGAGAGAGTGAAACTGGGTGAAGGGTGGAGTATGGAATGTTAATAACCAAATGCATTGATCAATCTTAAAGAAAGACCATGCAAAAACATTTGTATGCCCCCTTTAACATTGAAGATTAGGCTGACAACATTGTGATGCAAACAGGAAAAAAAAAAAAGAAATCTATAGGTTTTTGAACATCTGTTTTGATGAACTGGTCAAAAATAAATAGATGTATACATGATACGAAATTTATAATTTACTCTTTATATCTCACATAAAGCTTCTTGTAACTGCCAAATATGCTCCAGAATTTCATACTCTGGACATGTTCAGCTCTACCTGTGCTAGATGAGCTCTATCAACACCTTTTCTGGGCACCAACATAGCGGTCTGGACAGGACAGCTAAACCCCAGCCTTCCCCTCAAATTTAACACTAGATTGTAATTCCTCATTAGAAACTAGAAGGTAAAAGAAGAAGGCAGTATCATCCCAATAACCCTGAAACAGGGGTACAATTCTGAACATTAAGAATTCACATCATAACACCATTTCTGGTTGTCTGGGATAATTATGCCCTCTCTTTTAGGCCTTCTGTGTTAGTACCAGCACTCTGCAGCTAGGGCCTCATTATTCCTGTGGCTTTCAGTTTGAAAAATAAAACAGAAACAGCCCTTGGTATTACAAACTCAACTACTTCTTTTAATATCTTTACTCTTTTTATACCAAAATCTCAATAGATTATCACAGAAAGAAGAAGAGGCATGGGGGAGTTTAGCAGGCCTGGCTTTTGCTAAACTCACAGTGGACAAACAAAATCACAAAGTATCTTGTCTCTGTAGAGACAAAGAAAGGAGTGGAAAAGGACAGCAACCGTCCCAAACCCCTCAGTCTAGGCAAACATATGGCAGGATGTTCAATTTGCTTTCATCCCCATGAGGGTCCAATGATATGCACTCTGTCCAATCATACCAGGTGCCCTTGGTATCATAACAACCATTCACCCCTGGCCAGTGCTGTGTGTGTATCCTGTCCAGGTCCTCGTCTGTCACCTCCCGGCTCACGCCTGGTAAATCCCCTACTGAGCTGTCCGTCTGCAGAACATGTGTCTTCCTTGAATCCTTAATCTCCTGTTCTTCCCTTTTCAGATACTCTGACATGAAAAAGTGTGCACTAGGGGCCTGGACCCCTGAGGAGGTGAGCACATTGCTCTGAAGGTTCAAGTAGGACTGGATGATTTCATTTCTGGACAGCTCCTTCCAGTTTGTTTGGTGGAAAGGGTTAGGGCTAGGGCCTGGGGCTGAGGATGGGGCTAGGGCTGGAGTTGGAGTTGGAGTTGGAGTTGGGGTTGGGGCTGGGGCTGGGGCGGGGGCTGGGGCTGGAGCCGGGGCCGGGGCAGGGACTGGGGGAGTGGGCTGTTGTACAGTGCTTTCAGTTCTCTGCCTAGATTCAGAAGGTTCAGGATTGGGGATTTCCTCTGTTTGAGAAGGTTCTTTATGTACCAGAGGTTTGATCTGACCTGTCACAGGGTCAAATGTTAGTCTGCGTTCTTTTAACCGTACAGGTTTAGTCGTGTCCTCTATTTTCTGGCCATCTAAGTTGACAGAGTAGTCTCTAGACCTGTACTTCCTCCTTTTATGCTCCGAGTTAGGGGCCGTTGACCCGTCTGTGTCATCAGACACAGCCATGGCTCCCTCAGATGTCGGTCTGTGTAGTTCTGAGTTCTGTTGGGGGAGAGAGGTTGAAGGGGAGACTGACAGGGATTCCAGTGTTGCAGATATGTCTTGTGGTGGGCAATGAGAGGGGACTTCTGACGAACTGGGCCAGTGCATTGAGGACCTATGAGAAGAATGTGGCAGCTTGTCAGCGTATGATGCTTGGGCTGGAGAGGACACAGGCTGGGACAAAGACAAGGGAGAGTCCCTAGAGGAAGGGCTTGGGATTGGAGTTCCTTTCTGTGCATATACTGAAGAGCGCTTGGTCACTGTGTCTTGCTTCATGCTCCTTGGACTGGTAGTGAGGCCACGGGGACTTTTGGCTTGATAATAGCCCCCTCCTCCTCCTTCATCCAGTCTGGCCTGTTGCTGCATCACAGCAACCTTGATCAAAGAGGAAGTGCTAGGTAGTTTGGCCACTCCAGGGGAGCTGGGGCGAGGCTTGACAGCATTAACCGGAATTCTGTTGGTTTTATCGTTATCAAGGTGCTCTATTCGAGATCTGTCAGGAGACGGAACAACCTCCTGATCAGGCTGGGCATCTGGACTGCCTGCAATCCCATTGGTGGGTGGTGGTGAAACATTGTTATCATATGGAGACATCTTGGAGATTTTTTCTGGTAAGTGCACTCCACTGTCTCTGTGCTCTGCCCGCCGCTTACGACTGCTTGATTTTTCAGCTTTTGGTGAATATGTGTTGTGAACATCATTTCTGATTTTGACCTCAGTGACACCCTTCCCTGACACAGAAATATCAGGAGGAGAGGCATCTGTTCTGCAGGGATGAGAACTACCATTGGTAGACCCTGGGGCACTCGCAGCCACAGCTGGCCCGGGTTCAATCAGCTTTTGCCAGTTCCTTAAGAGTTTCTTAGCACGCTTTGCAAGGTCTTCATCCTTGGTCTTCTTCCTGACATCATTGATCAACTTTCCTAGTCGAGTTTCCTACATAAATAATGTGTGTGACAGTTAGAAACAAATAAAGCTCACAAATTTTCTACATGAAGTAGTAGTTCTGGTTTAATTACTTGTCTTACCTCAAGTGCTTCTTTGGTGATAGGATATTTTTCAAGACAGGCAATTACCTCCAATACAACCACCATATTGCATATCTGCAGGGAGGAAATACAAACATTTTGTATTACTTCACCTCCACACAAAGCAAATATTTGGTATTAGCCTAAACTCAACCATTACCTGTGGAAATAACAGTAAAAGTGATTGTTGAATTGGAATTCCAATTACTCTTTATTTATGAAGAAAAACAACGTTAATGACCACTACTGGCATGATTAACCAAGTCTCCCAAATTGATGTGAAAGCCATTGAATCGTGCCTACAACGTGTGTATGTGGGGCGCGTTAACGTTAGCTTTCACGTTAGCCTGGGAAACATTAGCTTGTCTGTCTGTACGACGCTGAAAAGTAAAGATGGAAAAGTGTCAACTCCAAAAACCTTTTTCGTTGCAAAGGTTTTAATAGAAGTGTAGCATGCGAACAAAAGCCAAAACTAGGAAAAAAACACAAACTTTAATCTAAGCGAGTTTCTTCGTCCTGTCGACAAAGTCAATCAGCGAGTGTCGGCAGACTTACCTGTTAGCTGAATTGGCTACCGCTAGCATTTAACTAACTTGAGAAGGAAGGATCCGACTATTTCCTACAACGTAGCTTCAGCTTTTCAAGCTAAGAGTAAGCTAGCTACCGCTCACACTTCGTTAACATGGAATTTTTGGTGTGAAACAATCAACAACGAAACATCATCTAGTCAACTGATTAAACAAGCAGACGATTCAATACTAAAATGAGTATTCCTAGGGAATATGTATGCTTTACGTCCATGCCGTGAAATACTCTAAAGTCGCTTCTGTGTTTGGGCTAAGCTAACAGCTAGCATGCTATACAGCTAACGCCAGGACTACTGTCTAACCATGGCAACACTGCTGCTATGTTAGCTTACAAGCTGTCAACTGAAGAGTTCGGCTTCTCTTCGCATTTCATGGACATGTTGGTGCTCACCCAAAACATAAAACACGCATATTTAAAACAAACAATACACAGTTATTTGACAGTTGTTGTGTGAATTGCCTTGTCGAGTGTCCTGGGGTGCAGGTAAACAAGCTAACGTTCGCCAGCTAGCCTGTTAGCTTTAGCGTTACTCACATTGCTCTGACTGTCGATGGCCTGCAGCAGCCGGTCCCTCATCTGCTGCGGGGTTGCTGAGACCGTTGTCATTGCCTGTTCGGTGCGATCCGGAGGATGGAGGGAGGAATCCTCCAAAATGAAAACCGGGTGACAATGGTGACTCAAAAGCCGCTGCGGTTACACGTCAGGCGTCCGAACAGCATATTCTTCTGTCGCCTGTAAGGTACACGGCTCAGTTTGTCTCACATGGAAGTGGGAAATGTGTGCGCTGTGTTGGCCGCTAGCTGCTGCCTGCTCGGCGCTCTAGCAACTCACTACCAGCTGCTGGATCTCTCAACGGCCTCCTGCTGCATGCTGGGATACGGTGAGTGCGCTTTGACGTCTGCACGTAGTCAAGTAAACATCCCTGCCGTACACCTACACTCTTGGGTATACCCCACTGCTTCTTTCTAAATGTCTTACTGACCCATAGTAAATTAATTTTACACAGCAGATCACTGAACTGAGCAACGGAGTTTGAAACAGTCCCCCACAAAAAATAATGAGCATGAGTCTATTAATATGTCAGAAAATTGTGGGCAGTGGCCAGTTCAGATTTCTTACAAGGTTCAAAACTACATAAACAGAAACGTGCAGCAGATCCAGCAAAAGAATGTTTGGCATTTTTTCTGGCTTAAGTCTTCTTCAATTCTTCAATACGAAATATTGTTGTTGGTCGATTTTCTGGCAATTAACTAGGCTAATTGAATTATACACTCATCATTTCAGCTTTCACCAAAGCCACATGTCAAATCAAAGGATGGATATCAAAATGCAAAAGATTACATGTAATACATTTAAAATACACTATTTTTTGTCAGTTAGATCTCTCCTCTTTCACTCCCAGGTGAGAGAATTGCATCAAAATCAGCTGAGGAAGTTAACACTCTTTTAAATTAACTCATGGTATTTTTTTCCCATAATTGCATCTCACACATGCACACCGTTTTTTTGAGGAGGCAGAAGCTCAAATAATGTGTTTGTCACAACATATAGATTGTTATGAATGATGGATCTTGCAGACTTTATGTTACAACATTCAACCAGCAGATGGAGTCATGCATTTAAAATAGGGTACAACTGTAAGAGGGGGTTGAGCCAGGAGAGAGTCATGATGGCTGGAGGAAAGTGATTGTAAAACACTCTTGAGTCATTTAAGGGTATCAGTTGTGGTGAAGCGCGGGAACTTCAGCGTGAGGGGATCAGTCATGCTTAGTTTTAGTGCAGTATGTTTATTCCCGAGTGGCTAAATATAATATCTACAAACATAAAAATAAACTTGTCAAATTTCTTGCTAATTTCATAAGTATTGGTATTAAGAAATCAAAATTGGAGATTCATTTTGAGATGTGTCAGTTCTAATAAAACACTTCCAGGCTCAAAGTAGCTTCTCCACAGCTGCAATATAAGCCAATAAATGAAAACCTTCCCAACATCATCATGACCTTACTTATTGTTAAAAAAAAAAAAAAGACAGAAATCTTCCGCTCGTCATCTTGACTTTTGTCTTACCCATCCCACATGCAAAATGTCTACTATCAACTCACATTAGTGTGGACAGAGTGGGAGAGGCACGGCAAATGCTGGGCGTGAAGCTGTGCAGTGGGAGAGAAAGTCTAAGTTATGCCAGTTATGGGGGCTGCAATCACCATGCAGCTACTGCTTTATCTCTTTGTTTTCCAGTTCTTTTTGTAATCCACCTAAGGACAAAATAAGATGAAACATCTCTGCTTATTCAGATATATTTATTCTCATTTCATTTACAAATAATAATGCAAAGATACAAAGACATAAGCCTTCACACAAGAAAAATACATCAGGTACAGTTCAAACAGAAGCATATTTCATTTGAATATAGCACACATTTACAGCCAACTTGGATTCTTTTGGTCCGATTTGACAGAAATTAGAAAACACACAATTTGAAGGATTGAACCAGTCATTTTTTAAAGGGTTAGCTCAAAAAAAAGTACCAACTTGCCAAGCTGTGCTGCAGAACGCTAGATTTTGCATATTCTATGAGCATAATGTTTCCTGTTGCTGTGGGTGCACTATAGGAGCTTAGCGCACCCCTTCACGGCAGTAAAATGCATGTGCAGTGTTTGGAATAGTATCACTGTACTCTGAAACAAAATACATTATGTAACAATTTAGCTGCCATTGTATGAGGCTTGAACCAGCAGTGGGCAGTCCTCAAAATGCACACAAAGGATTCATAGATGTGGGTAACCCACAGAGTGACCATACATGATTACGTCTCCATTTCATCTTTCTGATTCACTATGTGTACATGTTATGTCACAAAGTCAATATATATATATATATATACATACACGGATATATATATATATATGTAGCCTGACTATACAGTGTTTGTATCTGCTATTTCTAATGTTATTTCTTACTGTATGTCTATGTGATTTCTCAGACAAGATGTATATAGTTGTATTCACTACAAATTAGTGTTTGACTGCAGAATTATAAAACAAAGGCAAAACTAAATACTTAATTTAAAGCAAAATACAACATGTCAAGGTATTTTCTGACATATTTTGAAATTCAGTATCATGCAGAAAAGAGATTTCTCAGGTAGTGGACGGGACACATCAGTCACATCTCTTTAAGTTATGCTGCAAGACTTTCAGTAATCATGTTCGTTGTAAACAATGCATTGATAATATTATGCCTGAAATAATTTGTACCGCAATAAAGTATTTTGAAAAACAACGTGTTTCAACAGTTAGGAGGATAAGATGTCTCAATTCTCTCTCATTTATGGCTGTTTTGAACTTTGGATTTTTGGCTTAACTGTTGATTTAACAAAGAAAAAAAGAAAGAAAAGAATAAACAGTGCTGATGACAATTTTTTTTGTAAAGCTAAATCCAATAAATCTACATAGTACCTACTCTCTTAAAAAACGTCTGCTGGCACGCTGCCAATAATGGGACATACACAGGGAGGGGAATTTCTGCAGAAAGAAAGTCTGTGAATTAAATAAAAAGTACTTTCAGGGCCTTGAAATGCACAGGGATGAAAGAATATAATAACGGTCGTACAATTGAAATTACATTACTGATTCAAAGTTGATCTACACTGCAAGTGGTTCATATGTAGTCTGTTATTGTAGATAAAGTATTGAACTAAGTTGAAACATCTTATGAAAAGAAAAACAAACATTGCTCTGTTGTAAACTCTTGTTTCTGTAAACACTGGTGTAACACCAATGGATACCTGAACGTTGATGCATAAAAAGGTGGCAGTAACAGGCAACACATCAGTCAGAGCTATCTACATGACCACAAGAACGTTCAAAGAAATATCAAAACATAAAGTGGACCTACAAAGATGTCAGGCTCACTATAAAGACTGAGGTCCAGCAGAGAATATAGAGCCACAATAACATATTGCAGCACAGTATTTCTCAGTGCATTTTCTCACTTTGACATCATATCACATAGAGCACGAAAAACATTGTTCCTATAATAGCCATATACAAAGCTAGTCTATACCATGACATAATAAAACTGTGTGTGTTGCACAGAAAATAAGCACATACTGTATATTGCAGTGTAAAACATAGTACCAAACAACAGCTTCTACATGTGCATAAAAGGCTGATTACCATATTTCTGATGCTTTTAGGCTTCACGTAGCAGTTACTTAGCCTATCCATGACTCTGAATTCAAAAGGGACAAAAGACAATTTTACCACACAAGAAAAACAAAACACTTAGACAAACAAAGCTGAATCCACCATTTAACGGAAATAAAACCCAAGCCATCGAGGGGCGAACATGTCCAGCGATTCATGCAGTCACAAAATTATTAAAATAGAAAATAACAAGCCAAAAAAAAAACAAAAAAAAAAAACCCCACTGCATCAAAAGTCAGAAACATGATGCATCCAGAACATTAGAATATTTTTTGAAAAGGAAAAAAAAAGGTCAAGGTCAACAATTTCAGCTGATTCGATCACATTTCCTAGAAGATTTTTGATTCACGCTGTGTGAGAATAATGGTGAAACATGCTGGCACAACAGGACCTTGACACACATCAACAGACATAATGTAGTAGCTACAGATTAGCCTTTTTCATAGTGTGGAATATTGATGGGAAGTGGCTATATAGTGTCCTAGAAAATAAATTATACTCTATTTTATGGGCATTTTAATAACAATATACCTGGACTGAATTACAATATGGATTCCATAAAATACATTTCAGGGACCTATTGATCTCACCTGGCACAATATTGTGATAATATGCCCCGCAAATTTGTGAATGTTCTCATTTGAGAAATCACACTATATCTGTATCTTAAACTATTTTAATAATAAACTTTTAATCTGCTACTCAGTGATTAATTATACACATAGTTCATTTAGTTGAATTTACCCGAACCTGCTGTCAGTAGCAGAGAGAGCTGCAACACAGGAACATGACCGACACAGCTCTGATCACCACTGTCCCAAAATACAAATGCTTTCCAAAATTTTGGAAAAACCGTGTAACAGTAGAGAGCTAACAAAATATTCACTGATTAAGAAAAACAGCTCTTTTAAATAGACAATCTATATAAGACGTTTCAAAAATAACTATAATTTAGCTTTTTTTCATATTTCTCTTTTGTTTTTTTTTGTTTTTTACAAGAAGGCAGTTTAATCAAAGACAGGGCAAACAGGTCCAGTGCACATAACAGTCACAGGGGGTGTTTGGTATAAACTCTCATAAATCAGTGGTTTAAATAAATGCATAAAGTGCAATAATGACATACAGTTGCGAGTGAATCCAAAGGATCCATTCACTGAGAAACACACAAAGGAGCAAATGCTTGAAGCCATATTAATGCAGAACCAAAGACCATGAGCTCGATGAGGGGAGCACACAACATGAGCATGACGAAGAAACTGATATTCAGTGTCACCGCAGTGTCAAGGAAACAAGCAAAGTCATATATAAAACAGCCACATCTCCTCTGTTGGGAGAAAATGAACAGGTGAAAGATTTTTGGTCCTACAGTACATAAAGGCTAGAGATGAGAGGCGATGAGGACAAGATGGCAACAACACAGCTGTACAGATGTGACCTAAATACATTCTCATTGCATCAACAATGCTGTTCTAGGATAGAGGCAGTTCAATTGTCTGGAAAAATATATATATCTCAACTACACTGAGGTCACATCTTTGGGAGTAATCCAGGAGACTTTCTACTGTATGTCACACTCACCGAGCCTTTTTGTTTTTCTCTATCACTAGTCTGAAAGCAAAATGTATAGTGTTTCAAAAGAAATATAACATGGCACCATCACTGTGCATTCTGTAAGAATCCTGCACATTGGCTTCCTCTATATAAGGGTTCATTTTATGTCTCATTTTACAGTCCTAAATCAATCACTGTAGTTTTGCATAGATACTATTACGCAAAATCTAATCACATTCTTTACATGTAAAATGCAAAATAAAACACGCCTGTAAACATCTATTTCATAACAAAGGATTCATTTATCCATTTAGATTAGACTGATAAATGAATGTGATAAATGATATGGTAGTGACAGTGGATGAAGTAATGGATAAATATCAGCACACCTCAAAAGTACAACTACAATAATGCAACTGTGAACACTGTAGGCCAAACCACCTGTAAAACAGTAAAAATGACTATTTTTCTCATTTACAGAATAGAAAAACAAAATGTAAAGCTATTAAGGCAAAACAAGTATGCACAGTGATTTGTGATTTCATGCATAACTGATGACTGCTATTTACTATGGTAAAAATCAAAATTCAGCATTTCCTAAAAATAACTTAGGTGGCAAAATAATGACTCATTCCGCTTTACATCTTCACTCAAATCAAACTGGACCTGACTTTGGCTCCTCTAACAAACCACACAGGGATCAGCGCAAAATTAATATCTGTACTAGCACAGAGGGAGGTTAAACTTGACATGTGCTTCCTCTGAGTTATCAAGCTACTCTATGTTAACAGACGAGCTGTGCACTGTAGTTTGTGAAGGGTTTGCTCTGCAGCTTATAGCTTAGTCAGTCATTGATAGAGATACGAGACTTCCGCCCTCATGATGTTCTCATCAAGCTCCCTCAAATGAAAACTAGGTATCTGAAATAAATCAAAACTGGATGACAGAAGAACCACGAACATGATTCATACCATAACTCGTATGTCATCAGTCGTAAATCATCTCTCCGGTTCTAAAGAGACGGGAGGCTGGCAGCAGTCTTCAAAAACATTTTCGATGCATTTTCTTACAATACAGTTTCTTTTAAAAGCTCTCTTGTGGGGTTTGATTGGGTCGCTTGGTGTGGAATCGATGCTAAGCCCAGACGAGGTCTATACCAACATACTTCAGAAATCTGCTCCTCCTAGTTTTATCCTTTCAGACTAGAAACTCTCACCTCCTCCCCCTACCCCTCCACTACCCCCCCGCCCGGGGCAACAGCGTTCACACACCTGCGCATGAGCATGCTGTGCGGTGGTTAGAGCCGGTCGAGGCGAAACGCGTCCTCCGTGGCGGGGTCGGCGAGGACCATGTCTGGGTCGTTGAGCATGTGCAGGCCATCCAGCGTCAGTGGGTCAATTTTGAGATCGTCCAGCGGGAACTGGGAGTCGACATCAAAGCTGACATCGGTGGACAGTGGGCCTGTCAGGTCCTTGGGCAGGCAGGGGGGAGACTCTCCACTCACTGCAGAGAAACAAGACGGCCAATTAAAACAACAGATGTACTAGTTCAACACATTAGTTGGCAGAATCCCTGATTTAAAAAAAAAAAGAAAAAAGAAATCAATGGCAGCAAGAAAAGCAGTTGAGGAGTCTGGGTTATGATTTGATAATGACTTAGGAGGCCTGACATCTTGACATCTTAATTATGCATTTCAGTAAAGAGGCAGTTCACAACAAACTCAGTTCAGAAACAGCTGAAGGGAAAACTCAGCGGGACTTTAAATTTCTGTTAAACGCAATTGGCAAATTCATTTATTCCTAAATTAACAAGGGTTTGAGTTATGAATCTGAGTTAATTTTTTGTTGCTGTAACTGTCATTCATGGCAAAATTTGACAGTCTCCTTTATATAGATTCTTCACTCCCTTGTGTTTTTATACTGTATTCCTTCATTTCAAAATCTGCTTACCTGTGTCAGGCTGGTTCATGTCCCATAGATTTGGTGAGACATGTCACTTTCTAGTAAGAACCGAACTCAACACGTCCCTGTTACATTTAGAGATTTGCTTGTTGCATGAGTGGCAGATTAACAACAGTTTATTGGGTGCACCGGTACAATCTAATCTATTATAGCAGACTTACAATCAATCATATCTTTGTGAAGCTCATAATGTTCGGTTTTGGTTGACACAGTCTCAGAGAAAGTGTTACAATAAATAGACATGTAAGCACATATGAAGCACAAGCTTCATCTACCGCTGAGAGTCTAAAGTTTGGTGCTTTAACAAGAAGTCTGCAGTAAGATTCAAGAGGCCAAGCGATGTCGAAGCAGCACCTGTGAGAATGATGTTGGGGATGTTGCCATGGTTACTGTAGCCCAGCTGCTGTGAGTCCTGAAGGTTGCAATGGCCACCAGTCAAACCCATCATAAGCGCCTGGGAGTAGTTGAGGGTGGAGGTCTGGGTGTACAAGCTGTCAGAGCTGATGGGGGTTTCAATCATGTTGAACTGCTCCAACTGGCCATCACAACAGAAAGAAATGAGAAAACTGCTCAACATTTTTTCTTATGCAACTGTATCTAACATGTGCTCGCTCTGAAGCGAGAGCAGGTAGAAAGCAGAGCTAAACCTGGACAACACAGACAGTGGCCGTACCTGTTGAGAGAGGGCACTGGCCTGGATGGATGGGAGCTGCTGGTCGTAGAAGTCTGCGAACACGCTGCCCAGTATGGAGTTATGCTGCGGGAAGAAACAAGCAAATCTGTTTATTTAGAAGCAGGTAAAAACTCCTTGTGCGGACGACCAGTATGAATATCCTTGAGCCACGCTGCAGAAGTTACAGTTGTATGCAAAAGTTTCTACTGACTTCTTTTCACTTCAGGGGATGCCCAAACTTTTATATACAACTGTTTACATTTAACATAAAACGTGGAATATGAAAAGGACACAGTCAAAGCAGTCACAACACTGAAACAACAAACTGTTCTTTGTTACATTGTTTTGAGGTGATTTTAAGCAAGTAAATGTCTTTCCTCTTTAGAGTTGGCTTTGCTGATTCGCAGCCAGTTTATGTATGGTAATGCGTCCAGTGTTCTGTATGTGCATGATACAATATGTTTGTACACGTTGCAGTGTGCTCACGCATCAACACAGCTTAAATGTGTGCTCACAGAAAAAGGAGACGGTGCCAAAGAAACGTTTAATTCAGAGGAAGCTTAAGACACAGACACCGACCATCTGACAGTCCACCAAGAAATGTGTAGCCTACTGTTTCAATAATAAATGCGAGCTAAGCGGGTCCCTGCAAGACTTTCAACATCTTGCATTATTTGCAGTGTTTTCTGTGATATTTACACGTGTAGCAGGCATAAACTCACTACCACAAGAAATTACACATAAATATTTCACTGACTGAGCTACTTACAAGGAACCACAAGGGCCACTTTGGCAGCTTTTTTCCATCTCCAGAATACTTAGAAATTGCGTGGATATTATTGAAACCCAAAAATATATCTTTTATTTGGTGTAAAATAAATAACTAAATAAATAGATGACTAAATTAGTTAATAAGCAAGCAAATAAATAAATAAGAGATTAATACCTCCATTCCATGCCCTTTACTATTATCCCAAAGGTCAATATACACATAATACTGACAAATGGAAACCCATGAAATATCAAAAATCAGTTAGCTAGAGATACGGACGGAGCCACCTCCTTCCACATGAGCCTCTTCTGCCGCCTTCTGGCCTCTGTGTTTTAATTAACATGAACCAAATGGAATGAAATTCACATGAAATAAAGTGAATTATTGAAAAAATAATCCATTTGTGACTTTATTCTCCCTCCACTGACTCATCCAATGAAAGATGATTCTCTTGAAGTCCCTCATTTGAATGTCCTCATTCAACCAGCAGCAGAAATCCTCCTATTTCATCGTGGCCTCTTAATGTATAAGTAATTGGATCATATTCTCAGCCCGTGCTCCTCCTAGTTCAAAACCAAATTATCTGTGTGTGCTGCAGATGTCCCCACAGGGCAGAGCAGGATAATAGAGCACACAGCCTGTCAGTTGTGGTTTAGCCCGTGGATAACCTCAGGACTACAAGTGAGCCACTTCAGCTCAGGAAAGAAGTGAGTTGGGTAAGCAAACAGCAGGACGAACATGTACAAATGTGCACACACACATACATACACATACACACACACACACACACACACACACACACACACACACACACACACAGAGCGTATATCATCACTGTCACTTGCAACGTTTTCTCTTCCTCAGCGTTTCAAGGATACAAAGTCACACTTACAATTCAGTAGAAGCAAGTGCTTAGTTAAAATGCTACCTGATTGTTTAAAGGCTTTATATGTTTTCAATACTGAATTTAATACTGTACATACTGTACAGTTTAACATGTAATTAAAGGATTTATTCAGGCAAATTTTCTACGAGCAGTGAACAATTTACACTACTACCTCTTTACCGACTGACTGAGATTAACAACCCTGATCCATGTTTACCTTATCTTACAGCACCACCCTGTTTGTTGAGATTCAACCATGGGAATGATCAGCAGCTTTTCCTCAGAAATGCCCCCC
>NW_019525419.1:742489-751850 GCF_002814215.2 Seriola lalandi dorsalis | reverse complement strand
AATCCCCATGCACAATAAACACAGAGATCTGATTAACATAAAAACTCCAGCACAGAGTCTCATATAGCGGGACTGGGGAGGAAACAGTGGAGATGCAACGCAGATACCACAGAAGCAGCAGAGAAGGAAGGTCAGGGGACACAGCTACATCACAACACACCAACGACACGGAGTGTTTAGAGAGACTGGTGGTCAGATCTGGGCAAAAGAGGAGCTGCTTTAGACCTCACAGTCTATCAGTATTTAATCTAATCATCTATCACTGTAATCATATAACACTGTAAAGTGTGAGATACAATCTTCTTGTGTGAATTCGCATGTTCAGTCAGTTTTCTCCCAGAATGTTTCTTTGACTAGAGAATGTTTTGCTTGACCTTTTATCATGTCACAGCATGAAAAGAACCGCTGTAATTATTAACGTCAATTATGGTGTTGTGGTTGCTGGGAAACTTCCATTGACAGACATTTCCTGCAATTTCCTGCTATGACATGTTAAAATGTCAGCTGAGGAAGAAGTGCATTGTGTTGCATATTGATATCAGAGGATCTTACTACTATGATTTTTGAGCTAAAAAAAAGTGACCACCAAACTAACTCTATGGAGAAAAATAACCTGGTTTGATTTGATTCATCTCTATTTTATTTTTTTGCCCAGATCTACTCATGTCGACACAATAAAAGCAGCTGTAGGGGGTCAACAGAGTCCTACTCGGCAACCACAGAACTACGATGCAGGGGACGGTGAAGTTTATACAGAGCGAGCCAGCAGCTCGTTGGTTCACACGCCCTTACTTGAGGCGAGCCTCCAGGTGAGAAGCCTTGATTGGAGACAGGGGAGGTTGGAGACTGATTGGCAGAGGATCCGACCCTACTGCGGTACTGTTGGAGGGAGGACGCCTGATACAAGAGGATATGTTTGAGTTATTCACAGTGGAGGATTATCTTTGTTGGCGTCTTTGAATGTTCATGTGCTCATGTTGGATATGTAGTTTTGTTAAATGTATCCGTGTTGTTTGTCTTACAGTCTTACAATGGGTAATACTTTTCCCAGCATCAACTCAGCTGGAAATCATAAACAGCAGGAACCCTGACTGAGGAAATCACTGAAATATTGTCTTTAATGGCTGCAACGCAGAATATTTGTATCTTGTACCAAAATGAAATTAAAATGATTGGAGAATGTGAGTGAGAAAAAACAATGTGAACACCATGCACTTCATGTCACATCAATACTGGAAAAAAGATCTAGGAGAAACAGTGAAAACTACAGGGGATTAATTAGGAGAGGAAAAATATTGCCAACAATCCAAGCAGAGCAGCTGAACACTGTAAAACTGGAGGATCAGAGAGAACCGACTCTGCGTTCTTTTGTTCTGTTCTGCCATATCTGCTCTTTTCTGTGTACTCATCCAACAAAATCAAAAGAAGGATATTTGCACAAACCAAAAAGAAAACGAAGATAAAATCACAGTGAAATTCTATTCAGATAACAAAATCAACTTGACTTAGGCAATACACGACCGTAACTGTGGAGGGAAAATATCAAAGTTACTATCACAGTAAATAACAGATAAACTATCGAGTAATTCAGATGTAGAGGTGTATCAAATCAGAGTGATAAACTCTTATCACTCAAAAGCCAACAGGGGTTCAAATCACAACATTCCTAATCTATGCATAGATAAGCTATCAAAACATCGGGAGCATGAGATATAGAAGTGATAAAGCAGTTCAAGGTCTCTGGATACAGATATAAACTAGAGCAACGACAATTACTACAGTAGACCTGTTTGAACTCTCAAGAAACCGAAACTGTATTTGCTCCAAAACTAAAATGTGCAGGTTAGAAGTGGAGGAAGAGACATGTGAAAGCACCTCTGAAAACAAAGCAGTGCATAACTCCTAGACAGCTACAGATGAGATTCTTAATAAACACAATGTTAGGTCTAAGCTGCAGTCCTACTGTGTCTCCTCACAATGTTTCACTTGACCCCACACAGCAAAGTCTATAACTGAGATGAAGAGAATGTAGGCCACTTCATTTCTGCAGTAATCCAAACACATTCCCACTGCAACAGAAGTAGAGCAGCGAGAGCCAAGATCTGGAGGATGCAGAGCGCCTTGCAAAAGCATTTAGATTCCTTGATGTTTTACACATGTTGTTGTGCTTTTATTTTTTTGCATTAATTCAGTTTTATTGTCTTAGTTCTGTGCAAAGCATGTAAGGTAAAAAAACGAAATTCTGAAATTTTAGATAAGAGAGAAAGCAGAATTGCGCCGTCACGCACACTTTTATACAGATGGCGTTTTCGATCTAAGTGATCGTCGTACAACTCAGTCTTTCCACGATAAATGCATCTTGGAACAACTTCATATCTCAACAAAATGTGCACAGCGCCAGCAAGTCTGAATACTTTGACAAGGCGGCGTGTATTCACGGAGACCGACACACTGATGTCGCCTGAAAACACACTTCCAGGGAGACACAAGAAGAAGCCAGGGAGAACCAGTCACCACCGGCAGCTTCTGTCATTAAAACCACACCTGATGCAGACGGATGTGTGCGCTGCTCACCGTGTTCATGTCCATGGTCATGTTGGTTTGTGAGGACGTGTGGTTGTCTGACGCGGAGCAGGAGTTCACGGAGGACGGCAGCTGGATCAGACCTGTCTGCTGGAAAATAAAGAGTAGAGTCATAAATAGATACAGATGATATGCAAGTCATCAAGTACCACTTTATAGCTTTAATACTGGCTTATCACAAACAGTACATCAGTATCTGATTTATAGTGTGCTGGCAGATGTGTCAAAAGAATTAGCAGAGCCAAATGGCTACAGGCTGAATTATTATGTATATTAGGACATTTTAATTCTAGTTTTATATATACATACAGTATATATTATTTATAGTCATTAAATTTCCAGTGGTTTACTGTTCAAACTTTACCATTATCTTATATTTATTCTTACAGTTGTATAATGTAATATCCCACATATCTTGTACATATGTTTTGTACAACTTTCATTATGTGTTTATGTCATAATAAATATCAAACATCATTACTAGCTATGATAATAATGGTTAAATGTTAATAACTATATCAAGGATCATAACATTAGTAAGAATAAGACATTAAGGAGGTCTAATTTTTTAATCATGACCCCGTCAACAAATCACAGTCAAATCATTCATTTATGAACTGCTGCTTCTGTACATCAGAGCAACTCTACATCAAAGGGATTTCCTCACAAGTGTTGAAGTGAAGTGTTGAACAAACGACAGAGGAGAGTTTCCAGAAAGCCAAGGAATATCAGTGGATTTAGATTTGGGTTCTGGATTTTAATGAACATATTTCCTCTTTCCTAGTTTCAAAAAATGTTTTAGTATTTTTCTATTTTCCGGTGGGAACCCTTCGGATAATACACTTTATGTGGGAGAGACTGAATCGCAGAGTGTGTCTCAGGGATTATCAAGCACAGCTCAGAAGAAACTGAGGTGACATACAATATAACAGAGGTCTGTGCCTTGCTGGTAAATAAGAGGTTTATTTATTTATAGAAATACGCTTCAATTCATAGATGACTATCAAGATTTTCTGCAGCAGAATATGTCCCATTTTGCTATTATTTATTTATATTTGAGATTAAGAAGATTGTACCACCAGAAAAAGTAGTTGAAGGTCAGGACAAATCATCTTCAGTGAGTCTAGCTTTTATCTCAGATGATTATCCCAGATGTGTTAATTTATCTCATTTAACCACAATTTAATGGCTCTAGAAAGTCGTTCAAGTATGACTATAACCCCTGTTTACAGTTAATAAAATCCCCATCATCAGCCAATCCGCAAAGAAAATGATTGGTTGAGAGTCAGGATTGATTTTATTTGACACTGACTTCAAATTGAATTATTTTCTGTATTTAAGTGCAAATTCATAAATATGCATAAAAGAAATATGCATAAATGTTTATGCATAAATGCATAAATATTTCAAGAATTGGACAAAACCGCTCGCTCTGGTTGAGATGTGATCACAAGATTGCAGGAATTAAGGAAATGATGGAGTCATATGTAGAAAAGCAGTTTGCAACGACTGAAAAACTAAACAAAGCCACAACTCTGTAAAAGAAAAGACAGCTAGCCTCATTCACAGCACCAATCAAATTTGTCAATAATTTCAGTGTAGTTCAACTCGGTTTAATGCAATAATGTAACCATAAATGCATATTGTAAATCATTTAATTTTGTTTTCTCTCAAACTAAAATTGGTCTAGAAATGCATGCGAGCTGAATAACAGTTAGTTTTGTGTGTGTGTGTGTGTGTGTGTGTGTGTGTGTGTGTGTGTGTGTGTGTGTGTGTGTGTGTGTGTGGAGGGGGAGGGGGTTGAAACTCACTTGCTGGCTCTGGTGAGTCTGGGACGACGGCTGCTGGTTGAAGAAGGCGTACTGGGACAGCTGCTGCTCAAGGTTCATAGCGTTGATGGCCGCCTGGGGGAGAACAGCGACAGATAACGGATGAGGTTGCAAGATTTTATAGAAAATGCACTGATTTCAGAATTTGCAGGCTGCTCAGCTGCCTGATTTTACACCTACCCAGTTAAAATATATGTACCACCTAAGTATTTACACACCACAAATATAACCTCATAACAACAAAACGTCAGTCTGAACCGATGGGAATAGTAATTGTATATGAATAGTAAATGTAATCAAAAATGAAATCAAATACACAATAATTAACTAAGCTTACATGATTATTTTTATTCAGGTCAGAGAGCAGGTCTGTACCTGAGAGAGAGTGAGAGGTGGAGATGTCGAGGAGAGCTGGAGGTTCTGGTGCTGGTGGGAGTCTCCTGCATTCAGGATAAGAGGAACCATGTTGTCCTGCCCAGACTGCATTTCCATGGTTACTGTGGGCTGAGAGGTGTTCACTCCTACCCAGCACACAAACAAGGCACATGGAAAGAGTTTTCTTAACAGCACACACACAGAGTCTGAAATTGGCACCCAACAAGTGCCAAATTCTGAGATACTGCATTTAATTACAGGAGAGTCAGAAATGTTCCATAGTGCTACCTTGCGTGTTAGCCAGGCTCTGCGTGCTGTTGGAGGAGCCGAAGGAGGCGGCTGCTGCCTCGTCCGAGTCGAGCGGTGTGGGCAGCGGAGGAGGGAACTGGATATTGGTCAGGTCAGGCAGAGAACCACCAGTGTTGTGGGCTGCTGGTTTTAGTGAAGTGGTCAGCTGCTGGTCCGGAGACGGGAATATGCTGCAGAAAACAGAAAGATGCAGTGAACTCAACAGTGACGACAAGCTCAATACCCTCTGAAAAATGTAATCAGAAACATAAACACTTATGCAGATTACTGAGAAAAACACTTGAAAATGCTTTCAAAGACAAACAACTCCAGAGATATTTGGACTTCATGCATTTGGCCAGTGGTACTTTTGCTAATGCTTTGGCTCCATACTATCATTACTTTGGCAGTCGGATGAGTCCACTACCGGTCAGACGTTTTACTACACATCAGTTTTTCCAGCTGTTATTTAAATTAACATAATTCAATGTCTCAGTGTTTCTGAAATTAAAGCATAAAACAAATAAACAATTGGAGAAATCATTGTCTTACTGTTGAACTAAATTTAATTTCTATTTTTGACTCATCCGGCAGCTGAACACACTCGTGGTGTTTTTTCTACAATGGAAAATAAACATTGTTCAGAAAGTTCCAACACTGTTTCAGAAGTTCCCACAAATGTATTGTGTGCTGGTCTTCCATCACGTTCTGGGTCATTATCTTGTTGTGGGATGAATCCCCTGACCGACCTGGCTTTTTCTCTGAGAGAAATATACAGCACTACTTCCTGCATTACAGGGTTTGTTAATCATCACCTCTAGGAATTGTTTGCATCAACTTTCTAGGTGTTATTTAGTTAAAAAAAAAATGTAATCCCTGGACAATCCCTGATACTAACTTTTTTTTTTTTTAAAAAACCTAAAACCACTGAAATTTCAATAAAAACTGAAAAACTTTGGTGTTCTAAACCTTTAGACCCATAATGTAAATGAAGATGTTTAATTACAGTCAGATGACTTCAATTTAGAGATATGTTTTATTCATACTTGTTCTATTGGTGTACGTAAATATGCATGAAATGTGAAGCTGCCTGTCAGCTCTTTATAACAGAGCAGACAGCAGCCAGAGCTAAAACATCAATTCATTATGTTAATCGTTAAGCATCCTCAGAACGGCTCACATGAGGAAAACAATCAAATACTCACTGGATCCCGGGAACTTTGCAGGGCTTGGACCTTGAAATGTTCTAAAGGAGGGAGAAAATTTACAGCTGGAGTTTTGTGAAGACAGTGAAAGCTGAAAGAAAAACATTTACTTGTGTGTAGATAGTTTTTCACCTTTTTACAGTCCCAGTTCTGGATTTGAGCATCTTCATCAACCTCTTGTTTAACTGCTTCAGACCCCGGTACAGTGAGCAGGAGAACTGGAGAGACAGAGAAAAACGAATCCCCTCAGTCTCTTGGGTCCAGAGACGTCCAGCCCGTTTGAGCTTGTAATAATCACAGCCCACATGTCCTCATTTCACATGATCAAATGATATTTCAAGAAGACGATAGAGAAACACGGGGGAAAGAAGAAGGGACAAGAAGTGTGACATTAGGAAGCAAAAATCGTAACTACTGAATGGCAGTAATGGGTAACACCCAAAATGTCTCCGAGGAGATTTACACAAATTCAACCAAAGTGCATCAAATTAAAAGAATCTGCCTCACACGGCCATTAGCAGTAAAATTCATCGAACACTTAGATGCAGCCCGTCTGTTCATCAGTCATTTTCCTCCTCTGCCTTCAAAGCCACATTCAAACCCTTTCATCAGACACTGCAGGGCACTCGGCTGAACCATCAAGAGAAAGCAGCAAAATACCACAAAAAAAAAAAAAAAAAAAAAAAAGACACCACCATCCCCTACTGCAGATAATAAGAGAAAAAAACACCTGAACAGTCTGGTTAGGGATTGTGAAATTAGAGGTAGACATTGTTTAACGGTTCAGTTTATACAAAATGTGTTAACTTTATGTGTTGTAACAGCCTATTGCGTTACAGTTTTTCACTTAACCCACACATTTATATAATAATTTTCCTCAATACTTAAAGTACAAAACGACCACGTCCTTGTGTGTGCTAACAACTTTTAAAATGTCGACTCTTTCAGAAAATGCGTACCTCGTTTTGGCTGGAGCTCCTGTGATCCTCCGGTGAAAGAGGCCTGCTGGGCAGTGGTGATTGTGCTCTGGTGCAGTGCTGAGTCAGAGTTTGTCCTGCAGCGCAAGAATTTATAAGTCACACACAGCGATGTAAAGTGAAATCAAAGAAACTTCTGAATTATGTGCATATGTGTAAAAAATACAAAATACATATCAGTGAACAACAGAGCTCTGCAGCAGATAGAAACAATAGAAGGAATAAATCTCAATTATCACCACAATTTAGCCATGATGACAAATTTTTAAGTCTCCGCTAATCCGTGAAAAATGTTTCAAAAACGTTTCAAAAATAACATGTTCTTTGTAAGGGTTTATGTTTTAAATCTCCTGGTGACCAAACTAAGCCTGAGACTAAGTATAGCAGTCACAACTATATCAAGTAATGACTTTTATCACCAGAATCTATAACAATCTGAATGTGATCCTGTATTTTGTGATGAAAAATCTACAGTAAATAGAGGATTTGAGTATATGACCGTAATATATGAACGTAAACATGTGATAATACAATGTGTTTTAAAACTCAGTTAGGATTTTAAAAGTGCTGCAGTGTGTTCAGAGACTTCACTCTGAACCTGTCTTGCGTTGTTGATCTGACACTGCGTCTAAATGATTGATGATGATAAAAAAAGAGTAAACACTAGTCACACAGAGACAATGTTTCATGCTTGGAGGCTGTCTTACCTCCTCCAGCTGGTATCAGGTGGCGGTGACAGATATACTGAGCCATATGGACAGCTGTCAATGTGAGATCTCAGGTTAAGCAAATACAGCTGGAGACTGAAAGTCTTGGCAGAGTCAATGCGTTCATCCCCGTGAATTCTTTAAACACAAGAAGATATAATTAAAAGCACAGTGCTGATGGTATGTCAGCCAAACCAGCATGTGATTTAAGTGAGGATCAGTGAGCTTCACATCAGGGTCTGATATTTGTCAGGGCTTCATTTGCGATACTGATTGGCTCATTGTCCATCTGCCTTATTACCTTCAACCAAACACTTCCAAAAAGTGTCTTTAATATCTTTAATTAATTACACACTGAAGTCATTTACAAAACTAGTTCAGTGTTTCTGGAGCCATAGAAACATCTGTAAAATTTAACAAGAGACCATCTTTGCGATCGGATCGCTCCAGCCACGACACACGTCAACATGCTGCGTATGGAGTACTCATGGAAAAAACGCCCATCTTCAAACGCAGCCCTCATTTTGATGTGAGCTACACACACCTGTAAGGTTTTGTGACTCTATCTTACACGATTGTGACGCTGTGGCACTGACAAAATCTGTGCACAGACAGACATATAAACACCCGCCAAAAGTAGACTCACAAGGTGCAAACGAAAGCAGCCACACGTTGTCACGGCTGGGAATTATCAGCAGACTTGAAGGAAGATTTAGGCCTTATGGACAAAATACAAATATTACCTCTATATCATATGTTTGCCAATCTAATGTGACTACACTTGTCACTTAACTGAGGAAGGTTTATTTTATATTTTTGTTGAACTGAATTTCATAATGTATTATTATATACTTTTACTTTACAATATACTTTACTATAATGCTATACACTTAATGCTATATGTAATTGTACACTTCATCATAAAGCAGCCTTTAAGGCCAGGAAACTCAAATTTACTTTCTACCACAATATTAAGACAAACCAAAATCTGAGGAAATATGTGGTATTACACATATTTACCAGTGTGGATAGTTGTATTGATTGATCACCTAGTTCTACTGCAGTGATTAGATTTGAGCCGCTACACATCTCCACAGGTGATTCACAGTTTCATTTTGTTGCAGCCATTAGTGGAAATTATAACTTCATCATTCTTGTTAGTAGCTCGAGTCTGACAGCATGAAAGGATATCTGGCGTCCGTGTTTGTCAATAGACAGGGGTTTTCGGTGGGGGGATGTGATGCGGCTCCGGTCCCGGTAGACTCTGTCCACCAACCCGTGGTGTCGTGTCGATCGGTTTGTGTCCAGCCCTGAATTCTGACAAACGAAGACAGAAAACATTTTTAACAACTGATCAAATTGGGAACATTACTTTCCAGTTCAAGTCACCTCCCCCC
>NW_019525419.1:687618-742468 GCF_002814215.2 Seriola lalandi dorsalis | reverse complement strand
TAATGGGTCTTCAATATGAAATGCAAACAGAACGTTAAACTCTATCGCAGAGGCTCGTGTAGCCTGTGCTTTAGAGGTTTGTCTTGGCCCCAGTTACACTGTCTTTGGCTCGCAGAGAATAAACCTGTGTTCTGAGCTCTCTCATCAAATGGGATGAACGTTAATGCGGCTTGAGGCAAAAAATGACGACAGAAAATTGGGAAATGCCTGTGAAATTAAAAATTAAAATTAAAAGGATCTGGAAAAGTGCCCATTTTGTTCTGTTCACACATTTCTTAAAGTATTTTCTTAATATTTATGAGGGCCGTCATACTGTAGCTGATTCGTGGGGGAACTGAGTGTTGACGGGGAAACAATAGCACTAACTCCCACCATCTTCAGTCTAAATAATAACACTTCACCTACGTGGGTTTTGCTGGGTTGTTAACGGGAGGGTCTCAGTCATATTCAACTTTGTATCTCTGTTCCCAAAGAATCAATTTCTTTTACATGAATAAAGCCAAAGTGTTATCAAGCGACTAATGTCACTACAATCCATTAACACCTCTCAAATTTCATTCATTTCTTTTCACATGGGCATATCATGGCAATAAACGGTATACATCTGTCTGTATAGAGATATAGATATCCATAGAGATAGAAGGGAAAAAGCTTTTCTACCACAAGAGCACCGCAGTGCAAGATGACCATTTCTGCGAGGAGCTAATATTTCAAAAATTCCCTATCTTGGTGAGGAAATTCAATACCTTTGTTTGCCTTGAGCAAGACATTGTTTCTGATGCTATTCTGAGTTTAAAAAAAGGGAAAAATGGAGCATCTTCTCTCTTTCATATACATAGCCTGTCACGGTGGACAATACTGCCATCACACAGCTCCATAACATTTACAAAATTAACTGCCAAAATATGTCAAGTAGACAAATGTTCATTTGTGATGGAGCAATGTATGTCCCTGCTTAATCTCATAAATTTGAATCCAAGTATAATATATGGTTAATGTGTTGTGTCAGCAACATATGACGTTAAAAGGTACTGTTGAATTCTCTCTGTAGATGCTGTAAGTAAATATTTACTGTTATTCTGGGACAGAGCTCTGATGCTGACACAGAGGAAAACATGGTTCAACGTACTGTAGTGAAACAGACACTTAATGTAGGTTGTGGAATGGTATATTTACTCTGCCGCTGTCTATTTATTCTAAACATAGCACTGTTGTTGCTTGCACATTCAAAGTGTGTTAACTTCCTGTAGCACATAATTTAGCCCAGGAAACATGATAGTGTTTAAAAAAGCAAATGTAAACATTTTTATAGAGCGGCCACAGGTTGAGTCAAAACTGTGGGATATTATTTGGACGTAGACACCGGCAGAGATGATATTTACTTATTTGAAATAGCGGAGCATGATTACTGTAAAACTAAACTTGGTACAAATTACATGTTCACTTTCCAGCATTCAAGACAAATTCAAGACAAACTTCAATAAATCGCTCACCTGAAAAGGCACATCGACAGTGCTGTTTCCAATCTGATTGACATTTGGCAAAGATCCTCCATAGTACTGGCCACGATTCTGTCCCAGCTGCAAATACTGAGTCTTCTGCAACTGTAACTGGAAACAGAACAACACCAGGTAAGACAAGGTGAAATCATGTGAACTTCACAAAAGAAATAAATGACTGTTTCTCAGTCACGGCAGGTTCATGCTCCAGCGACAGAAAACCAGTAAATTGGCTATAAACATCGAAACAGACCTACAAAAACAACATGTAGTCAATCATATTATTGATAATGAGCTCAGTGTGATTCCCTGCAGGAAAGTTTTAAGCAAAATGCTGCAAAGGGGACATTTATTTATCCTTACACTAGTCCAACCCCCATTCCCATTAAGTTCTTACAGCTGCGTGATTATGTTCTATAGACGGCAACATTGAAAACAGCATACTGATTAATGATGTCTTCATTAACGACCTGTTTGAGGAGCCAAAATAAAGAAAAACATTTGCTGGTGTTTGCTCTAAATTTAAAGCTGTCACTGCAGCAGCACATTGTGATTTTAATATCTTTGGTAAGAGGTGTTAAGAAACTTTAGGTGGAAGCAAGGCACTGCACAGAGAACTGACTGAAGTTGCACATGTGTGAATTTCTAAAAGTAAACTCCCTAAAGCCTTATGACAGTGTTTAAAACAAAACAACCTCCAGTTCCATTTCCCATTACAGCACCCATACTCGGTCAATTAAATTTTCTCATGCAAGCCCACTGCTCACTGTTGGCAGGGCAGAAAATCTAATAAAAACAATTACTAAGCCTGCATCACAGGTGTATTTTGATAAGCCTCTGACTTTATTTGTTTAAATACATGCAAACCTACTCTGTTGACAGAGGATTACATATTGTAACATCTCTGGATCAGGAAGAGGCCAGACCTAATCTTTTTAACCACAGCGAGTCAGGTACAGAAAGAAGAGAGAGGAAGGCTGAAGGGGAGAGAGAGGGGACAGGGCGAAGAGGGTCAAACTCTAAACCTGAGGCCTACTTCTAACAAGTCTAACTTTGGCTCAGACAAGAGCTTCCTATCAATTCTCCATTCATTAATGAAAATAAAATTCACAAAAATGATGCCAAAGGCCTCAAATCAAATACAAATATATCCTAAAATATAAATTTATAATAACATATTAATCATGACACAATTTGTATGTCAGAAAATTAAACAAATAAATTACAATTTTTCAATTGTATCTGTTGCTGTTGTCGTTTATCGGGGGAAAAAATCCCAACATTTGCTGAAGCTTAATGAACAGGCTATTTTCACAGCAACATTGTGACTCGTCACAGCAGGAAAAGCATAGAAGTTACTAATATCATTAGCAGTGGCTCCATTCTGTTCAAGTGTCCCACTAAGTCATGGAAGTGTGACAGTGAGACAGCATGCACAAGACCAGGACCTCGACACTGAAGCAAGTAACTGGAATTCAGCTATTGTTAACTATCAAATATCCAAATATACACATATTACAATTACTGTGAAAAAGGCATGTGAGAAGAGTTTTTGTCCTGCGTGTCAGACTAAATTTGCAGTTTGAAGTTTTATATTCTGACATTTTTGTCTACATGCACAGTCCTCTGTCACTCTATACTGACAGTTAAGAGTATACAATAAGCATTACAGTAGCTCCATAGCCAAAGTCTTTCTGCCCATCATGTCTCCACTCAGCAGCAGCCACTACTGAAGCCCTGCCTCCATAGGATTTATTCTGGAGGCCTGTGCTGTATGTGGCTTAAATTCCACATAATCTGGTTGCCGTTATCTTTGGTGTAAGTGTCAATCATGTTGCAGTGCACACAGGCCTGAGGACCTGTCAAACAAGTTTACAGAGCCACGGTGCACAAACACCTCACCTTACATTACTGCCATACATACAATGGTCAAAAATGATTATTTAATATTACAACACATATGTATATATCTATTTTAATGGGTGATAACCGTCTTGTCTATTAGCCTCTCCTCTGTGAGCACGAGAGGAGGAGAAAATCATAGCTGCAGTTGGCCGCGCGCTGTCAAATACGCATGCACGCCCCTTTGCTTTCTACTTGCGTGGGACAAAAATTGTAATAACTTTTTCGGACGGAGGTCCCCGTCGTCCATTTGTACATTAAAGCACTGTCACCTCCTGCCAGGCCTGTTCCTGGTCACTGGAGGGAGAAAAATGCTACAGCTGGCAGGAAGCGTCGTTTGTTATTGTTTACCTATTCTGCCCTGGCTGCGTGCAGCCGCCGCGCTACAAATGCATATCTGACAGCTCTCTGAAAACAAACGGAGAAGAGGAGGTGAGGGGGAGAAAAAGCAAGATCCGGTTTCGTTACCCTCGCTGCTCTGGTAATGCTGAGGTCTTTCATTACTTCTTCAAACGCCGCCGTCTCCTCTGCCTGCTTCTGGTTATGTAAAGCGATTTTCTCGCTGAATTTCCGCGGATTGTTCGAAGTCGCCATGTTTCGCTCTTCTGCTCCGTTTTCCTTCAATGGTCAGCATCAAGTTAAGCGAATTACAGACACCGAACTTCCGGTTGGAGATGTTGACATAAAAGAAAACACCAAAGAGTAACTCCAATTTAAAGGTGCATTAAGAGGGGTCTCTCCAGCAGGGGACAAGGACGACTCACAGAATCACTGCCCTGATATAACCAGCAGCTAATCAAGTAATTGTTGCTAACGTGTTAGCATTAGCATTATCTGTATATTTATCTCGCAGTTTTATATTGGTGATTTGTGTGAGCGGTGAGACAACCAAACCGATGTGTAGGTCTTTTCCAAAACAAAAACAAACAAAACAAAAAAGCACAGGTGTAGCTAATGACATAGGCTACAATAGCCTATATAGTGGGGGCTCCATTACATTATTTATCCCAGCAAGTCGCTTCAGTGAGCAGATATGCACCACCGCAGAAGTCCCATTAACATGGGCTGTAGCCATCATTAATCAATATTATCAGTTACACCTGTGCTTTTCCACATCAAAATATCTGCTGTGGAGAAAACTCTATGAACTCAAATCTGCAAATCAATGCATAGATGGGCAGTTTTCGGCAGGCAAAGAGTAAGAGTGAAACTAGTCTTATGTTTATTGTAATCTTTTTAACAAATTGATCAAAGGGTGAGCACATTAAATGTCAAAACAGTGACAAATGCCTTTTACAAGGTACCACAGCGCAAACTGTCTTAAAAACAAGTTATTCAATTTGACCAACAGTCACTGCAGTTAATCAGTTGTCTGGTGATTGGTCAATTGATTAACCAACTTCACTAGTTGCCAGTGGCTTTTATTCCCTCCTTGTCTAACTAAACAATTTGTTGGGGCAAGTGTATGCTTTTATTTTGAAGCCAAACTCGTTTCATTTCCGGTATCTGTTGGTTTTACTCTGGTGGACTTGACGCAGCTCCCTCGGTTTGGCTTTGCGTGCTCACGTTGCTGCTCGGGGGGTGTAGTGGAGGCGCACCGCACATCTGGACTGCGGAACAGCCGCAAAATCGCACTTTTTAAGAAGACGAATTTGTGAATATCTCTTCAATCTTCAGTAAATTATTATTATTAATATTATTAATATTATCATTATTATCATTGTTATTGTTGTTGTTCATGCTAGAGCACTGGCAGTGTAGAACATGTCTGTCATGTCCATTCATTTTTTAGATCTAAATGACGGGTTATGAGGAACTCATACATGTGTTGGAAAATAAGCCTCAATTCAGTTTACTTACCTTTTTTATCAGTGGAAAAGAAGAGAAGTAACCTTTCTGCTCTGACTTGGCCTAAATATTCATGACATGAATTCTTGGGCCAGAAAGTGGCAGTGTCTGCCTCCTCTGGGGTTGTATGTAAACCCCTGCTGACTGAGGATAAATACTGTCACAACACTGTCTCCCCCTGCTTTCCAGCTGAATAGATACACAAGGTGAATGGACTGCACTCCCCTGTTAGAGAATTACTCATGTGGAGAAAATGAGAGATATGTGAGAGAGATAAGGGCAGTATTTCTGTCATTTATTTGTTAAGCCTTTCCCCCAGTGAATTATATAATAAATGCTTCAGGATCAAGACACAAAGAACTCAGCATGTCCATTCTTGTTTCTTGACTGCAGTGGGAGTTTCATTTTCACAGTTTCTGCAGCAGCAACAGCCGACTGTTAGCCACATAAACAGCTGAATACTCAAAAAATCACCAGTGAGTTTTATTTATGACTGTATATCAAGCAAAGTAAAAAACAGCTCATGTGCAAATTCAAATTAATGCGAAACATTAAACATCTCAAGTATTCGTTTTTCTGAGAGGCCAGACGCCACACCTACAATAATTGTTTCTTTTTTTTGTTGTTGTTACAGTCACTGAAGGCACAGTGGAGCTGTTTCACCTGCCATTCAGTAAAGTGTAATTTGGTTGTAAAGTAACCATGGTAACGTAGAAAAAGAGGTGACTCCAGGGCAGGTGGAGGGAAGGTTTATTCTGTTATTGCTGAATAAGCCTCCAGGGGGGGAAAAGAGTTGAAGTTGATTCCGTTATAATGAGAAAAAACATATGTTGCGGTGTATTTCTGTATCCAGCTGTGCTTTGCCAGATATTATTAATGTGTATCTTATGCAAACACAGCAAGAAGCAACATCTTTCACTTCACTTCATCATCAACATCAGTTAAACCTAAAAGTCTCTTCTTTGTTTTCTTTTTGCACCACTAAACCACAATTTTAAGCCACTTTGTTGTGGCCTACTATGATATTATTTATGGTGTACAGAAGGATGTTGGAACAGTAACAGACGTACGTAGTATGTTGTTAATGCATGTGAAGTTCACTCTTGAGGCCTGTGACATGTGCGTGATTCTCGGAGCAGTATGTCCACATAGATGGAAGTAGCCATTTAACATATTTACATATATTAATTAAATTCTGATTAAACAAAAAAAAAAAACAGAACATCCTCTCTCTTTTTTGGCACAACAGGCTCTCGAATACCAAATGATTCAAGTTAATTCATGTAGTCCAAAGTCATCACCTTCAGTTCCTCTAAGAAGGCTTCCCAAAAAGTACAGTGGCAGTTGGACTCACCAACGGGTGCCTGCATGTCTATAAACCCATAGCCTATCAATAGCAGTATGTGGTGTGAGAATAAAAACTGTATCTCACAGCACCTGACAACCTTACGTGTGAGCCCTGTTAAGCAGCAGTTTATATAGAGTTATTAGTTTCATTATGTGCGGTTGATTCATTTATAGTGCAAATGTAACAAGATGGCTTGATATATTCTGTATATGGGGAATCAACCTGACGGCAGGGGGAGGTAAAGGTCCAGCTGAACTAAATAACCAGCAAGTTTAGTGAGAGAGTGTTTCTAGACCAGTTTCACTTTTACAGTATAATGTATTTTGATACTGCTCCACACTGCTTAAATATTGTGTGTGTTGTTTGTTTTTTTTAATATCTCTCTCTCTCTCTCTCTCTCTCTCTCTCTCTCTCTCTCTCTCTCTGCGTGTGTGTGTGTGTGTGTGTGTGTTATAAATCTCCAATCTATGCGACACACATATTTATCCTTTCTGCATAAACTCTCCGGCAGACATCCAGAGTTAGAAAAAAAAAATTATTATTATTTTTTTGCAAATTTGCGACTTTTCAATCAGAAGAAGATAGAAATACCATTTTATTGCAAACTTTCTTCTGTTCAGAATCAATTATTTTATCACAACCAACATCCTGTCAAGCTAAAGTTAAAAGTATTTCAGTGCTCAGGTTGGAATTTTGTCTGTTGTGTCATATCAAATTTAATATAACTCAAATTCAGCTCCTGTCAGCAGCTGTCTAATTGCAGAACGAGGCTTTACAGGAAATCTTCTGGTTTCAGCTCTTTCGTTTCCTAGTTCCATTATTTCGCTAAAGGGAACTTCTTCATTGCAAGTGTGAGGTGCTGAAGAGAAACTACATGACTTCACACTCGGCTTAGACCTTGACCCACAGCGTTGGAGTATTGTCTGGTAAGATCGCTGTTTTCTCTTGAGCCTCACTTTGACAGAAATTTGTTTGACTTGGCTTATGTGCTTTATTTTAAAGCATTTCCTAGAATGTATGTATTTTAATCCCTATTAAAATGCAAATCATTTAAGAATCTTGTTTATTTTGATGTAATAGAACCTGGATTGGTTAACTGTTACCTGGAAGTGAGGGGTGTATTTTGTTTATTTACATACCTTTTTGAATAAGAATCATAAATGACTAAAACTTGTTTAAACTGTTTCAGTTAATTATCATGTAATTTAAATTGTTACACGGCTCCATATTAGCTTCAATTCTTGAATTTTCATATTTGCAGATCATGATTGTCAATGGCACAGAGACACCTTTTGTCAGCGCCTCCAGCTCCCCCGTAGGGTTGGCTGTGGGGCTGACACTCTTCTTTCTGCTCCTTATGATTGGAGCTGGTGTGATCATGTACAAATATCAGAATAAAATCAGGAATATATTGCAGTCTGGACAAAGAAGAAGCCCGAAGAAGGAGGACTATCCGGAGACGACAGAAGCTGATTCTCACCATTATACCAGTATGATCAGAGAACCGTCGGCAGGACAGGGGCCTATCTATGAAAACCTGACAACTCGAACTAGGCCTGCTGACAACCACAGCAGGTAAACTGTATTTTCAGTGTCCTCACACCCTGAGTTTTTTTTGTAACAGTCAGGGCAAGTTTTACGCTCAATGTGGAGCTAATGAGTCTGAAATGCCACTTATGAAACCACAGCGGTTCAAAAAGATAAAACGGAAACAGATGAAGAAACACTGTGTGCATGGTGTGAGTTTCCCCATTTTGCACAATCCTTTTGTAATATATGCACAAACACAATTTGGCCAGCGTCTGGAGGTGATTTAATCTGTTGTTTTATGCAGTTTAAAGCCTATTAATCAAACGAGACAGCTCATGACTCAGTGCTGGAGTTTTTCTCTGAGCAAGAATAGAAACTGGCGAAAAGTAAATCCACACAGTTTACATATATTTGTCTTGCGTCACAATGGTTTTACATCAGCAAAGTGCTTTCTAATAGGAACATTTTCTGCTACACTTATTGTTTCTCCACAGGCCGCCTGCTGAACCTGAAGACGATTTGTACTTGGCGTGTGATTCACCGGATGATGCAATATACAGCAATGACCCAGAGTGTAACCTTGCCATCTCTCAGGAAGAGGACGTGTACATTATGCCAGATTCATGACATATATCGAAAAAAATATCTGTATAACCGTCTGAATATTTCTATTCCTTTTACTCTATACGCCATTCATTGGCTCATGCTATAAATATATATTGTTACAAGTTAAAAGCTGACCCCTAAACAAAAATGAAATTATCTGTAGTGTATTGATATTCAGTACAAGTGTACAGCTACATGTATTATATTTCATATACATATACTGTATGTTGTATTCTGCATCATCTGTAAAGTTAGTTTTCTAGAAGCACTGCCATTACATTTTGCAGTTTTTACACAACTTTTGTTGCACACAGTTGAAATTATGACAGAGAGAGGATGAGTGTGGACAGTTTATTCACACTTGTGTGGTAGAGTCATGCATACTATCTGCTGTCCTCTTTTGTGTCAGCAGCTTTTATTTTCAGCCTCTATACGATTTAGAAACAGCAGCATAGAAAATTGATATTTACACTAAGTATTGTTATTTTCTTCATATTGTTCACAAACAGGTTTAGAATAAATCTACAAATACAATTACTTTTTAAAAAAAACAAACTTTAACATTGAAATACCAAGAGGGGGAATCTGAATATAAAAATATGATGCACATTTTTGCACATGCATAAGTACGTGGTGTGAACTTCTATGCATAGTATTCATTATTTTTTGTAATAGAAAACACTTCTAAAGCTACCATTTATACATCGTGTTCATGTGATCAATGAACTTTTTGAACACCTTCAAAGTTTGTTATAGGATGTCATGGTTCACAGCAGCTGCATTACTGATAGAGGTTACTATGATTTCATTGAATTCATTCTGTTTAACCCTTTAAACGTACTTTGTTCTGTATAAAATGTTCTATAACTTGTTACTACCAGCCACATTTTAAAACATGTAATCCTGTTAAAATAAAGAGAATATTGATAAAAGTCATAAAGCTTTTATTACACTGACTAAGATAAGTTTATGAAGATAATACACAAAAAACATATTAAGCAAAACAACAACTGAACATTTACTTACAATATAAATGGTCTCATGTATTTTAATTTGAACTATCATGTTCCCTTAAAATGATTTGCCATTAGCCACCATTTCTGTCATACTAGGTTTTAGAAAAAGAGATGAGACAAATATAATTTACTTTCTTATCCGTCAAATACTGCAAATGCAAACACTGAAATATGTTTTATACAATATATGCAGAAAAACTAAGAAGAAAACGAGGTGTTTACATGAAAACATATTTAAGAAGTGCATCAGGTCAAAACAATGCAAAGGTCAGCACTGTAGTGGGTGTTTTGTTGTCTGTTGGTTTTTCAGAGGAGATATATAGAGGATGTGAAAATCTGTCTGGCCATGTTGCTGAGCTGAACTGCTGTTGAAATGATACCAGACCGAGGCAGAAAAAAAAAAGGAGCTTAAAGCTTTGTCTAAAATTTGTAGAATAATAAGATTTAAAAAAGATTTGTGCTTCTCTGAGCGGATAATGACTGGAGATGGGCAGGAAGGCTTACAGAACATTTGCTTTTATTTTTGTTTCCTGTTGTTCCCGACATTAATTTCAGTAATAGTTTTCCAGGTTAGCTACGTGAGGATTAAAACCAGGGGAAAGCCAAATACCGGAGGCTAATGAGTTCATTCTGTCTATCTTAGATTACACACAGAAGGCTTTGATAAATCCTGTCTCTAATTCTTTCATACTTGTATACTTTGGGTGGTACTGAAACTCTGGACCTTTCAGAATCTAAGATTGAAGACCTTTCCATCCACCCACAGTTGTGTAATGAGTGAGGATGTCATCCCTGAAACAAAGAGTAACAGAACCAAAACAAAGAAATGAATGAGCAGTTACTGGACACAGGTCTGAATTTAAGTGTAATTACGGTAAGCATTTGTGTCTGCAGCTCTGATTAATCACCTCTTAATTCATCTGCCTATTTATTCAATCGGATCATTCAAGATGCCCCACCCCTTAATGCATCGACTTTATTAATTGTTAAACAACAGATGTTCGCATTGTGTGACCTTTACTCATTGAGAGATAAAAACTATAAAACACTCATTAGGGGTGGTGGTGTCACTTCGTGGAATGATTAAACTATCGACATTTCAGTTGAGCTTTCTTCTGATTTGGGGTCACCTAAGTTCACTCACTTAATATCACACTTATCATCTGTTTATCACTTTTATTACTTTTATTTAAGCTCCAAAACCTGGAGCCGCACTCAGCTGCATCTTCTGAGTGTCATCTATGAGCTGCTGTTCTGATCTTTCTAGTCTTGGCCATCACACTTATCGGAGGATATCTCACATTGTTATTTGTTCTTTTTCTAATAACTTATCTCAACAGCACTTAAAGGCAAATATTACAGACACAAGCTCTGATAATGTGCAATAGAAATCTATTTACAGTATTGTCAGTGATATGTAATCTGAACACGTTTACACAGCAGGCAGCTGCAAATTCCCATTTTCCCTGTCAAGTGAAACTGTTGGTTTTGTCCCTTGACTTTCTGGTCAAGGACACGGTGAACACAACTTCAGGGTTAATAATGGGAGATAGAAGTTATCATATCTTTACATGCTGATTTCTCTGTCACACCCTGACCCTCATAATCTATACTGGCTGACGGTGCTTTTTTTTAGCGAATAAATGAGAAATGTGAGAAAATATAATGCTCATGTGTTTATTATGAAATGTACATGTGGATACATTCAAGTGCGACAGCTCAGTGGGAGTCAATCACAACATTTATTTGGGCATATCATTATTGAAATGTAGAAGACAAACAAAAATATCTCATAAAACAGCACTTTAAATAATAACAGTAAAATTAAATAGAAAACAGCTCTAAAATAAGTTGTAACAAAGCACACAAAACAAAACACAAATAGGAACCATAAATAACTAACTTAAAATAAATAACTACCTGTTTAAAGGCAAAGATATGAAAGAACAGATCTACTTTTTGATTCACAATGCAAAACAAAACAGTGGCTCTGTGCAGCAGTAACATCTTTCTTCATCTTAAACAAAAAAAAAGGAGTGATGAATGAAAGAAGGCATTTTTAATTTAGTTAACCAATGAAAATATGTGATAAAATGTTCATTTAAGAACAGTCAGGTTCACAATGTAACATATATTTTTCAAGTGGAAATGCTCTCCCAAAGGTTTGAGTTTACAGTAAAAAAAAAAAGAAAAAAAAAGAAAAAGTCACTTTTTTTTTCTTCAGGCACAGTGACATTTACTGACAATCAAGTCATCGAAAGGTGTCAGCTTTAACTTTCCCTTGCTGTCATAGTGCATGAGGACCATGGGCTCGTAGGTGGCTGGCACGCAGCAGGGGTGAGGTGTCCCACCTTTGGCAATCTGGTGCAGCCGAGATTTCACCTGTGTGTGCATGCTGGCTGGCTTGTAGTTGTGTGGGCAGGTGCCGTCACAGTAGTGCATTGTGTATTCGGCCGGGGCCACCACCCAGTCCGTCCAGCCGATGTCCTTGAAGGACACGGCGAGTGACTTCCGGCAGCACCATCCCCGTTCGTCGCAGTCGTCCTCCTTGTTGGAGCGACGTCTCCTCTCTGCTGGCTCTGGCTGCACGAGGCCTAATTCCAGAGAAATGGTTGGGTTTGCCTCGAGGGCATCTCTGTCAAGCACAACCATCCCTATATCCACCACCAGAGCCTGACCGCCATCACTTCTCATCCACCTCGCCACCTCAGGGCTGATGTCCAACATCACATCCTGAGTGCTGGACACGTTGCCATGGACAGGAATGTCTGTCTGTGTCCAAGCAGGAGAGTTCATTGCCTTCCTCCCGTTGACTTTAACTTTAATGTCTCGTCTTACCTCAGGCTGAGCTGATGTGTGTTTATTTACGATCTGCCTGGAAATCATCAGTTCTGCCCGAGTGAGTGTCAGTTCAGTCTGAATGTTTTGGTTTTTATTGAAAACAGCTCTGTGCCACTGCATGTGTCGATCTGACTGTGGGTGTTTTTCTTTCCAAAGCACTTTCACTTGCTCCACTAAAAAAACACACACACACACACACACAAGCGCCATTAGGAGTTGGCAGCATCCTGTAATGATTTGGCAAAGAACATATAGGAAACAACATGGCATGGAACAACTGAGATTAGAAAAACAAAGGAAACACAAACATGTTTTTGATCTATATTGTACCTATCGTCACTGGTCGGCTTATTATTGATGACATTGATAAAAATGTGTTCGCAGTGTAACATCATGTGAAAGGTGTGCCAGTCACGCTCATGATCTCTAAAAGCTTGTAGGAATGTGTTTGCTTTGTTTACAGGACTGTTTGTCTATTCACATATGTTTAAACTCTGCAGATAAATTCCAGGAAGTCAGCGATCTTTACCTGGAGCATGAACTATAGGGACAGAAGCTGTTTGTAGTGTTCGTAACCGCACCAGTACAATAGCTTTTGTCTGTGTCTGCAGAGGTAAACTCACAGCGTTCCTTCCTGCTCCCACTCAGACTTATCAAATTGGCTTTTCACAACAGTTATTTAAGTGCAATGATGACTTAATTAAATGTTTTCAAGTCGCATCCTCGTCTAACGAATGTCTCACCTGTGGCTGGAAAGAGGACAGTAGAAACTGTGGACTGCCTGGTTTCCCTCATCGATTGGCTGGAATTTCCTCTCATCACTCTCAGTTTGTCTGTGTAGAGCTGATGCATCTTCTTCAACTCCTGCACCGTGGCCTTTTGGGTTGGCCTGGGCTCCCTGTCCATACCCAACGAGCTGAGGATCCCCGTCTTCACCGCCTCCAAAAGCAGGACCTTCTGGCTCTCGGTCCCGCCCACGTCAGGTGTGCCTTCGTGGGCCTCGGAGTGAGGCCGGCTCTCCCCTGAGCTGGAGAGGGAGACGAGGAGCAGCAGCGTGCAGGGGATGACTCGATGGAGTGTGCGTGATCTGAGCATGGTGAGCCGGCCAGGTAGGTCTGGTTTGAGATTGCTGCAGCTCAGTGGATGGGGTTTGTCCATGACATGAATGAAATTCCTGACACTATTTATAGAACCTCTGTGTTGCCACACCCCTGTCAGTCAGGTGAGTCAGGTGAACCTGTGATGGGCTATATGTCATTATGTTGCAACATTTCGCACTATTGTGTTATGTATTAACATGTGACCGATGAAATTACAAATCCAAATTAAGAAATTAAGCTTTAATTAACAGGGTTTTATTTCAGTTTTATTTCCACAGTGGGGGGGTGAAGGCAGAGACGGGAAAGACATGAAATAAAGGGGTTTCTGGATGAGATTTAGATACGTCACAAGTACATAATGAGCACCTCACTGTCACCCGGATTGTCCAGTAATGCGTCACTTAATCAAATAAATGACCGTATGTCTTACAGTGACCAGTTTTAAGAAGAGGGAGAATGGGCAATTACATTAGCTCCTCTGGGGTTATCAATGACAATGTGATAGTTTATTGATTCCTGTAAGGCTGTGACGCTGGTCCCTTGTAGCCCTGCCCAGAATGGTCAGCGGTCAGGATCAGCTAGAGACGGATTTAGACTTTTGTTAATTTGCCATCCAGTTGCCTAAACCTGGGAAGCCCCATCTCTGTACAGCTCTGATTGACAGCATACAATAAATCAATAATAAACATTAAATAAAGACAGAAAACAATGGAGAGAGTTAATTTCCTGTCACTTCTCTGTCCATTAACCATAAAAAAGAGATAAACAAACTGAGAAGTTATCTCCTCTGTTGAAAAAGAGAACTGTCTCTAGCTTCTGTGACAAAGACTGTGACAGACTATTATGAAACTAACCATATCATCACACAGCTTGACCTTGGGGAACGCCGTGTGTAGGTGCTCTACTTTATGACAATTAAAATAGACTGAAAAGATAACTGATCTCAACCTGTACTGGTTAAAAGAGCAGCATTCCTGCTGTGTCAGTAGTGATTGTTGGGACAGACCAAAGAGCAAAACACTAGATCTGTGTCTGCACGGTGGAGTACTCGTCAAGTATTAGCATATTATGTGAAAACGCTGACTTCTGACAGTAAATAGGATCAGTACACTTCCTGATTAGAAAGTAGTTTCACTGTTACGTGGCCTTCTGTGTCACTGACCCTATTCTTTCAACATAAGGGCATTCCCAACCATTTGCTGATAAAATATCTGTATATTGAGTTTATGGACACACAGATTGTTAGTTTTGAATTCTAATATTCTGCCTTTGAGCAACCAGATAGTAAAAGTGTTGTGTGATGAGAGGGCTGTTGAACGTACAATTAAATACTTATATGTACATTATAATATAATAAAATAATAAAATAATAAAACGATAAAAATAACTGCCACATAACCACATGATTAACGAGGTGAAATCTAATTTAAATTGAATGATAAGTCACATTAAATGTAATAATTCAAAGCTCATGCAATAAATTGCAAAGGGGCAGTTTCAGGACAAATTGGAGAAGTCAAGAGAGAGAAAAAAAAACATTTCTGCAGCATAACATTATGTTTTTTTCATGTGAAGTGATGACCTATTATTACTAATCAACATTAAAATTCAAACAATCGGAGAAGATAACGTCATTCTTCTCCTTGTCCTTCCAACCTGTGATGATGGTTCACAAGAAGACATTGTAGAAGAAGCGATGGGAGTCAGGGCTAGAGCAAGTTTGGCATCTTTTTACCAATAAATAATAACATGTCACAAAATCATGATTAATTCCCAAATTTCAAAGCAAGAAAAATATTCTGTGGTGTGAAGAAGTTTTTGTCCAAGTATCAAACGATGTAGAGATGTAGCTTCTTCGACGGTGTGGAGTGTGAATTTCTGAGCACTGAGTCACTGAGGTGATGAAACAATCATGTGCTTTTCCAGGTGAGCCTACTCTGCAAGTTCGAAGTGTGTTAAAGGTGTAAAGTGACTCATGCAATGTTGTTAAGACGGTCACGTAAGACTCTCACTCCTGTTCCCCCTATTCTCTGGCTAGTTCCCCTTTTCTTATCGTTGTTTGATCGCGTGACAGAAGTGGAGAAAAAGAAAAATTAAGAAAAACTACAAAATGGACATGAAGGAGAAGTGTCTGAGAAACAGCGGTGAATTTCAACATACGCTCTGGTAACAGATGGAGATGTTGGCTGTTAAACTTACTAATCGGACAGAGAAGAAGATGACAGCACATTGCATTATTCACTTATTGCAGTTGTACCTGATCTGGAGGTTGGGACCCCCAAAAGAGGATGTGAGAGCAGTTATTTTCTAATACACGTATACTGTATATATATTTATATACACACACTTTTAAAGGTACTGGGGTGGTTTGCTCCGAGCATCTGAGAACTTACCACAGTTCTTTTGTGGATTTGAGGCGTCTCAGCATCTCTGTGTCTCTTCATGTCCCAGACTGACTGAGGAGTCCTTGTTCGTCTTGTCCCTGAAGATAGTTCTTCATGACTCTGGCTGTGAGTTTGGGGTCATTGTCCTGCTGAAGTATGGATTTAGGGCCGATAACACGCCTCCATGATCGTATTGCATGAAGAATCTAAACAGCTAAAGTGCCTAAACTTTAGCACACTGCTGTAGATGAAAGTGTTAATGGTAAATGTGCAAATAAAGAGGTAGAGAAGTTGGTGTTTTGAGTCTTTTTGTTCCAATGCCATTCTTTTACTATTAATTCTTTAATTTATCAATCCATTCATTACTTCTTTTTTCACCATTTTCCCCTTTCTTTTAGCTTTCATCATATTGTATTCAGAGCGGCAAGGGGACTGGGACCTTTCCCAGGACGGATTGGCAGAGTGGATAACTAGTCATATACAGGGTTAATATAGCCAACATAAAGCTCCATTGTACCCTCTTGTGGCCATAAAGCACAGTACAGGATTTAATTAACTAGGTACAGCCTGCTTTGGAGTCAGAGGGAGCCCTGTTTTCCAGAAGCTCAACTAAAGGCCAAATGTAAGAGTATGATATATATATAAACATATATAAGCCACTGCTTGGTGGGTTCTGATTAGTTTGTTTGTTCAAGCTGTTCCTGTAGAACTAACCAGGTTTATGATTTAACCCGTCAACTGAGAAGCACTGACTGTGCCAAACTTTCACATAATTGAACAGCTGGACTGTCAGAAAAGTGGGAGCAGACTCTTTTTTTTTTCTCTTTCAGTTTTGTAATGGAATAAAACAAGTAAGTGAGGTTAAGATCTTGTGGAAACACAAATGACTGTGAAAAGAGCTCTGCAAAAAAGAGGAAGAACTGACTTTCATGCCTGACTGGACCCACTAATGAGCATGGAGAATTTGAAGATGACCTATGCTGGATCACATGGAGATCATGACAAAAAGGACACGTACTGACTTTGCAGCCTGCGCCTCCCTCGCTCCATCTCCAAACTCCACCATCGGTCTGGTGCAGAACAAAAGTCAAGATACACATGTACACACAGTACACAGTTCATTTAAAGAATTTTCCCTCATCAGTTTGTGATGTTCAACTCATAAAAACAAAATGAGTCATACAAAGACAGTAGCAGCTCACAAAGATGGACTCACCAATCTTCCCTGTCACTTGGACTAAACTCTCTGAAGTCTCAGCGACACACACACACACACACACACACAACACACTAACGATGACAACAATGATCTGCAGCATTAAACTGATTGTGGATCTGGATGCAAGCATTAATATAAGAAAAAAAACAATGATGTTTGTGTAAAAAGCAGAGAATATATAAAGATTTGGACCACACACACAGATGTGTTTTTGTCTCTACAATGGCAGATTCCTGACATTCCTAAGTGGCTTGTTCACCTTTACTCTTTTTTATTGGCATCAAGGCTGAAGTTTGAAAAAATTAAATCAAGCAAATCTTAATCAATAAACAAAAATATCCATTTACAATCACTCAAAATACACATGCTACAGCACACAATTAGGATTGCAAACACACTGCTCAATACAGAATACTATAATGTATTAGTGTTTTATTGTCCCTTCTTGAAGTGATACAATCTAAAGCCAGGCAAAACCAAACCAAACTGTACATGAAGCAGTTAGAGAAAGAAAGAAAAAGACACAGTATGGCCCCCCACCCAGACCAGAAAAAGGGAGAGAAACACGAAAAGAAAGCATCATTATTTACCATTATTAAAGCATTATTATAACCAATGATTTCAACTTCAGATAGCCTTTAAATGTATTTCATACAAAGTAGTCGCCTAAAGCAAATCTTGAAAACCCTAAAGGGGTATCTAACTGGGCGTCTCACTTACCCTGTAAACGTTTGATTTTTTCGACTGACTTTTCACTTTACACTTTCAAATAAACAGTGAACCTCAAAAGGGAACAAGGGCGGATTCACGTCCATCTGGCTTACATAAATGGACATGTGACAGCGCAGGACAAGAGAATAACCATTGTTGGACATGGAAAAACACATCACGGTACCAGGCACAGATCAATCACTGCCATTCAGCTCAGCATCAAAGCACAATTGTCCTCCATCCTCTCTCTGTGGTGAGGGTTTGTTCCTCCAGACGGACACTGTGTTATTTTACACGAACGGTGTGTGGTAAATTGACTGCGTCGACTCCTGTGCAGCCAATCAGCCTGCATGTACCAACACATATGGAAACAAGTGGGTGTGCATGTGTTACTGGGGGGTTTTCTGCACTTGTGTCTCTGTGGTTAATGCCTTTACAGCTGCACGTTACTGCTAAATTTTGCAAAATAATGGTGAGGTTTGTTAAGAAAACCCTAGAGCCTATGATTATCTATCTGGGACATGTGATGGGGACATAACAGGATGTCTTGAGTGTTTGTGGATTTGATGGTCCTTGACTTGAAAAATGGCCATTACACAAGAAAAGCAGTATTTTTGCATTTGTTAATTGACCCCAGAGTATCAATAAGTGGGTGGGGTCAACACGCCCTCTCACTCCATTACGAGGTCTAGGTTAATGACTCTCCTCACCCGCTTCCTCCCTCCCCTGCCGATCAGGTGATCTGCTGGCTGGGGTGACCACCTTTTCCTGGCCGGTAGTGCAGCTCGCCCCGGGGGGGAGGAGGAGGAGGAGGAGGAGGAGGAGGTAGTAGAGCAGCAGCAGTAACAGCAGCAGCAACAGCAGCGAGGAGGACTGTATCTATGCTCCCGGGGAGAGGAGTATGTATGGGCTGACTGACCGGGGATCCGCTCTGGGCTTTTTGTGTTTTGATTGTCTTCAGTGATGGACGAACCGAATATCCTGAGACGCCGCGGTCTACAGGTAAATGGAGACTGTCATGACAACGACGTGGTTGTTTGCAGGCAAACGGGATGATGTGATGAAGATGATGAAGAAGAAGATGGGCCATTGGCGACGATGCGAGGGAATTTCTCCAGGATTTGCTTTGGGTGTAGGAGCTGATCCGCTCTTTGTAGGCCTATAGCTTATATGTTGTATGTCATTTACTCTGTATTGTGTGACACCGTTACAAATGTTATGATTGTTTTGTATTTAATTCACCATGTCTGGTGTCCATTCATGAGAACAGGCGGTGTCACTATCTTGACTCTATGAATTGGAGCCATTAGAGCACACAATGCAATTTCTGAACGTAAACGCTGTCAGAGCTGCTTTCACAACCTAACGTGTTTATTTTGGAGCTCTTCATTGGTGCTTTGGCGAATCTGGTTGCCTTGGTGATAGGAGCACAAAACCCCCTTGGCTTCGTGCATGATTGGCAGAAACATCCCTTTAATCTTCTTCCATTGGTCCAGGTTCCATGTTTATCTCCCAGGAATGTCCAGAATGTGAATAATGAAGTGGGTTTTTTTTTTTCCTGCATTAATGAAGTAGTGAAAGCTGCATTGTTATTTCTACCTGTTATGGAAGAGCTGATGTTAGGTTTGTAATGAAAGACCCATCAGTCCAAACTGGGTGTTCCCAGTCAATTATAGTAATTGGTTTCCTCTTTACCTTACAGTCATCTGCAATTTAGATTGAAGCACAGCCCTGTCATTATACTAATAATGAACAGGATGGTGAAATTATTCAGGTTTGCTTTCATGTCTCCCTGAAATCCATTATGTGGTGAAAACAACATATTGTTAGTCTTCATTATGAACAGTTCCACAAGTATATTAATTAAACCCTCTTTTCTCCTTTTGGGAATCTGTTTATATACCTTGTTTTTAAATGTGACTGTGGCATGAATTAATCCCTGTCTGTCTCTTGGAGATAGGATGAACTCATTGCCTCAAAATGATTTCATGCACAAGCTCTCTCAGTCTAACAGGGTGCCACTCTTCCTTGTCCTTCGAATCCCGACTGAAAAGGGCAGTTTTTGCAGTTGCTTGAGCTCAAACGCAATTGCCATGGGCTAGTGAGGATTTGTACATCCTTGCTATTGAATGAATACAAGACCTACTTGTCGTGCAAGAAAACTAGGCCACACTGCATCTAATGATATTTACACTGCACTGAAATGAAAATAAGTGGAAATGGCGGAGAAGGGTAAGCATTTAGGGGAAATCCATTGGAAAACTGATGTAGCCTTAGCTTCTTTTGTAACATTTTAGGAATGTCTGTTAAACCGCAAAAAAAACATTCCTCCCTGTTTATTCTGAGGGGTCAAAATGTGCTTTCATAACAACAGAAATGATTAAAAATGGGAACTGTCCTCTGATAAGGGAAATATACTGATTTGTGAAAAAGCCCTCCAGCCACACAATAAACATTTCTGCTCAAACAACAACAGCTGATACCTGCGTTTCAAAGCAATGTTATCAGAAAAACATGAAAAGCAATATATTTTTTAGAAAGCATTCTTAATTCAATCTTCCATATCTCTTCTATTCTAGAAAGAACTGAGTCTTCCTCGTAGGGGAAATGTGTAAGTACTATCAACTGACTTATTGTGTGCCCTGTCTCTTTCTCCATTTGCCCCCCTCCCTCCTCTTCAAACCAGACTGGCCAGGTGTGTGTCACTTGTCAGCTTTATTGTGCATGCATGCTCTGTTTTACGCCATTATACAAGAACCTCTGAAACTGCTCATGAAGATCGCTTGACAGACGGAGCAGTCTCACTGCTCAGACAGGTTTTACATAAACTTGGAAGTCGAGAGGGCAAAGATTGAGATATGGTGCAAAACCCTTTGATGTTATAACAGGGAAGAGCTACCGTAGATAATCTTCTCAGTGAGTCAGAATCAATACTTTGCCCCACCCTTGTTGTTAGAATAGATGTTTTTTATCTGTTTTTGACAATTTGCTACAGCAGAGTTAATAATCTAGAGTCTACGTGATAATATATTTTAATATTTGGTAATGAGCAAGCAAGCTGAGCAGGCTCTTAGGTCGGTGTGTTTTTTTTGACCTTCATCTTTTTCCTCTCCAGAATTCAGGAGTAATCAGCTGATAAATAATAGGATTTTTACAAAGCAGAGTCAGAACGTATAATGTTTTATGAACAGAGAAGTGACACATGTGAACAACATGAAGGAACTTGCTTGTGATTTTTCTGCTCAAACAGGAGACACCCCAGTCAGAACAACATCAATCTCCTCACTGACTCTGGGCTGTTCAGGGACTTTCCCCCTGTCTTTAGTCAAGAGACTCAGTCAGGCTCGTTCCACTGTCAGTGAGTCAGAGGAAATATCAGGATCATGGGAAATACTAAGAGCAGATAGCAGCTGAGAGTTGATAAGATTGGAAATAGTTAAAAATATTTGTGTTGCTCACCTACAGCTCTCCCCTTCCAGTGAGGTGTTTGGGACAAACTAGGAAATTAGTAGGTGTGTGAACTGAAACCGTTTGCTGTTTGTGGCAGCGCCCGATATGTCTGAGTGGTCAGAATATTAAATGTATTCTAAATAACTTTTAATATTTTTAATTTGGGACCTGTAGTGTGTCTGTGGTCATTTTGTGTAATGTCATTGCTCTGCTAAGATTTCTCTATCCTGTATTTGAGATCTGTATAGTAGCCCACAGGACTGGATAAACTCACTATGGGGCAAATATAAACTGTGAGCACTCATGAACTGACTCCTTCTTTGTGGTAGTGTAGTTAAACAAGAAAGGAATATCCACCATGTGAAATTCTGAAACAGACAGAAAAGACATTCCTAAACAAATCCAGCTGCCCATGACAAGCCCCAGGCCAGTTGCCCGCTTTGACCGGTTGTTATCCAACACTGAAGCCTCACATTGTGATGTGTTATTACTGAAATATAAAACATCACATTTATAGATTATTATGTACTATAGCCCTGTTTTTGAAGTCGTCAATAATGGCACAAACAATGGCTGGGTTTTAAAAAGAAAACAGTACTATTGCACAAGATCATGTGCTGTGCAGTTTTTAAAATCCATGAAAATCACACAAGGGTCTCAGTTACATCCTGATGACAAGAATGCAACTTTCATGGCTACTCGTAAGCTACGTATAACTTGCTGTGTACGTTTTACCTTCATTTTTTAAAGCTATTTATGCGTAGACACGTAATTGATTTTGAGTTTTTGTTATCACCAGAGATACACGATCCAATCTCAGTCTGTTAGTCGCTAGGTGGTTCATTCGTGTTTTAGTCGATGTCACAATAATTCCGACAGCACTTGAAGGCATCATTAGTCACTCCTCCCTCCGGCTCGAGCTGACGCGGCTGCGCGGTGCGGCGGACAGTGCTGTTGCTGGAAAGTTTGTATCACTCTTGATATCTTCGCGGAGGTATCTTTCGATAATGTCGCATTCCGGTGAAGACGGACTGTTTCGGAAATATTGCTGGTGACAGGGAGAAGGGTCAGGGCGGACATGGCCGTTACAGTCGCTCAGTACCACAGAGCTGCCGTGCCGTGGGTCTGGGGTCAGTTTGTACCGAAGCTGAATGGAGTTTCTGCCGTTGGACACTGCGTACTGGCCTAGCTAACCACCACCAGTAGCAACAACTCCACCGGAGAGACTGTAACACGATGCTCCCGCATTAAATAAAGGATAATTCTCATATCTGGATTGGCTTTATCACCACCATTACCATCACCATCATGTCTGACCAAAACTATTATTGGACCGTGTTGCCGAGCTACAAAACTAGTTTTGTGACTGGGGCCATGATGAAACGATCAAAAAGGTAAAAAAACAACACAGCCTGTTTTACTAGTATTTTTTCCTGTATGTGCAGACAAAAACATACAGACAAAAAGACACAATCCTGACTAAACTGCCGCAAAGCGAAATCGTGTGCTCTGCCTGTAGTTGTCATCAGCTCCCCGCAGAGCTGTGCCATTCAGTGTCTGACAAACGGCAATTTGTTGAACGTTAATGTTGAGCTATTTGATTCGCAGCACGTAAACGCAGCCCCCACCGTACAGTACACCGTTATCGGCATACAGCTCAGATTGATAATGTCACTGTGGTGTCTGTGATAGCCTACAGTACGTTACTGTGTGTGTCTGTCACATCCACCCTAGTTTTTGTTTCCGACAGAGAAACGTGGCCATTGTAGACTGTTGTGTATGTGTGTGTGGGCAGACTGCATTGTCTGCTGCCAGCTGTCGCATAAAACGACACAGAGTCCCAGTTGCCGATCGATACACTGTTATGGTTAGTGGCACTGTTGTGTTGTAGATATGCTTTTATCTGTGAGATAAATGTAATCAGCCGTCACAGAGCGGAAAATTGCCCTTCATGCCCTGTAAGGACGTACCTTTGACCTTATCGTATTTTATGACAGTTTTATTTTCTTTGTCATAACCCCAATATTTCTATAATGAAATCTTTTGCAGTTACCCTGCTATACAATCCATCTGTTATAGCTGTTTTCGGTAGCATTAACTATAATTAAGTGAAACTGGAAAAAGAAACTATGCTCTCATCTTTTAAATTAGTGTAATATAGTTTCCCCAGCAGCTGTAGTCTGTCCAACTATCCACTTTTTCCATGTGGCTTGTGATCAAGCGTCAGCCATGTAACCTATTCAGCACAGCCTAGCTTTGAATGGAGCTCAGTGAATAAATGCATCCCCTTCACCATAGGCAGACGTGAAACTTGCAGGCCTGCATCTCAGTGACCTATATTCATCATGCTACATGCCTGACTGCAACACTCTCTACAAACCACTATTGTTAGTGTCAAATATGAGTAGTCTTATCGCTGCTAACTGTTGAGAAAGCTCACACGTGGTCATGGTGTGACACAGTGATGCTTTCATGCCAGTTCTGCCCAGGCTCTATATACTGTGAAAAGGTTGTCTGTTTATTTTCTGATGAGAATAAAAAAGTGCACACTAATAGTGTCTTATGTGGTTTGCAGCTGTGTCCTCGACATATTGAAGCCAAAGTCAAGCACCTACCAGCTCTCTCTTCTCTCTGTTGTTTTGCCGTAACTGCCACTTTTTGGGTTGAAGGCCATATACTGTGTGAATCTGCATCAGCTCCGACCCAGAAATGTCAGGCTCTGTTGTCGTCTCAAGTATTTTAGGTCACTGCCAGAGAGAAATATAGATCATCGACATCACTAGGATGAAACAGAGAGCGTGATGGGATTAAACCCAGCTTTGTGGGGAATGCAAAAACAAAATAAAGAAGAGCCCAAATTTTATTCTGAATGAAGACCATAGCACTAGGTGTACAAATGCCTGCAGGCACCATATAACAAACAGGAAGTGGAGAACATACATGTGGAATAACTGCATAATAATTACGCTATGCATCTATGTGGGTGAGTCATAGTCAGAGAAAAGCCATTTAGTAGTATATGTCAGCCTTTAAACAGGTCTGCCGGTCACTACTTTGATATGTGACTTTTCAAAGAGAAGGTTTTCCTTTAAAGGAACTCAGTAGAAATGGCTGACTGATTTTACATTGACAAAAAAGCTGCATGGTAACAAAGAGGAACACTGGTTGGAAGTTGAAGCCACAACTTTCATCAAAACAACACAATCAACCAAAATAAATTGCAGAACTGAAACAACACCTCTTTGACATGGTCTCAATCAAAACTGTACATCTTGAGCTTTGAAAAGTTCGCATCTTAGGCAGAGCTGATGTATTATTTAGTATAAGCCTTTTTCCAAAGTTGCATCAGCTGTTGAACCTTTGACTCAATGCAGTGGAAAAACAATCTGATCATTGATTATCTGATATATGGACCAGTTTGTGTTGTTTGCGTGTGGATAAAGATTGTGTTCATCCATGGTAATGGATCTGTAATTACAGACAGTATATTGTGGCCTGCAGAGTTATGTCACAGGAGTCATGGTCCACTTATTTCTCTGCATCGTTGTATAACAACCAGCCAAGGCTATTTTATAGGATCAGGTGCTCTCAATTGTACTAGCAATGATATTTCCAGATGTTTCCCGTATTCTCACATGGAAATCCCTGCAGACACGATAGACATCATTGAATCCTCATTGATACTTTGGTGTAATACCATAGCACATAGTTCACACTCCTCTTTATTTATTGGATATTTATTTATTTTTGGTCTTTCCATTGTTTTGGTAACTTGTAGTCAGAAGCAGTCCTTTTGAGTACAAGAACACAAGGAATAGGACGTGTTTAATTAGTGCATCTGCATACATACTTTGTATGTGTTTGTGTGTTTATGTATTTACATACATACATGTTTGTAGCTACACATGTATGTGTATGTAAACACACTATTACTAGTGCCATCACAGATATCAGTGTTTGCCTTGTCACGATCAACGATTCTAGTTTATAGGTGGAGCGTGTTTTATTTTGCAACACTGTTTACTGCACTGATAAAAGACTGATAAACAGCATGTGCCTCCGGGTGATTGTGCTTGTAATTGCATTGTATAAGTGAATTTTTTTACCTCTTGTTTTTTTTCCTTCCCTCACAGTTCCCGTAACAACAAGAGAAGGAGTTTGGCGGTTGGGACCCCGTCGCCCACACTCTCACGACCGCTTTCACCTCTCCCACTTGCCACAGGTACTTGTGTGTTGTATCAGTTGCGTGTCTGCTCGACTGAATGCGTGATATTGTTGAGTAGAGGTTCATTGGTGAAACTGTATATAGACATGATCACATATAAAACAGGGTAAGTGAGGATAGGTTGATGACATGAATGGTTCCATCTATGCCTCATATATTTGCTTTCAGCCTTGTGTTTGTTTTGATGCTGTATGTCACAAGACTGGCACTGGTTTCCCTTTGGTGTACATCAAGTTTTTAATTGCTGTAGGATTATAATGTGGCCACAGTATAGTGCATAAGACTCAATGATTTTCCTCCACATGATGGTGTTTTTCATGCAGCTTCCTTGCGGCTATTCATTCCTTGATCCAACTGCCTGATACGGGGAGTCATTCATTCTCTGACCCTCTATCACCCTTTTTAAAAAAAAAAAAAATGATTCAGGGTGTGACTTGGATTTGCCCTCAGGGGCTGGCATGAAAACCCTTTAGTGACCCTTTCAAGATTATGTGGTGTGGTGTGGTGTGGTGTGGTGTGGTGTGGTGTGATGTGGTGTGGTGTGGTGTGGTGTGTGGTGTGGTGTGGTGTGGTGTGGTGTGGTGTGGTGTGGTGTGGTGTGGTGTGATGTGATCAACAGCAGGACTCCCTGCTGTCTGCTGAAACTGAAATTCTTTGATTGGGCAAGGAAGAGGCCTAGTTATCTTCTGTGAGTGTGTTACTGTAATTAAGTTTGATAGCTTCAGACTGAAATATGAAGTGAAACAAGGTGATCATGTAAAACGAGGGGACAGCCAATGGAATGATTCAACTCATTAATAGTCATATACATTGTTTGATACATTTTCTGATCATTTCAAAATTTGTAACAGCGTTTTTGTTTCTTCAGCTGGAAGCAGCCCTTCAGAAAGCCCCAGAAATGTCTCTGCCAGCACCTCTGCCAACTTCCAGTTTGCCCGCAGGTGAGAATTAACTCTAATGCTTTTTAATATGGATTTGGTCTAAGGTACTCCAGCTCAGCCAGCTTACCACAGTAATATTTTCCCATCCAATGCATAAACTAGAAGATTAGTAAAACTGTTAAAACACAAAGAAAATAACATTGTTGATTGATTCTTCATGCAAAATGTGATCTAATAAAACTGCATATAGCCGACGTTCAAAACATAAGAAATAAATGCCAGTAGAAATACTTTTCCATTCATAACTCATTCAAAAGTAGCTGCCAGAACCTGCGAGTTTGCCAAGCTGCTTTATTAGTGACTTTTTCCCCAGCAGAGTTAATGCTTGACCAAACAAAAACGGGTTCATAACGACTCAAACAGAGCATCAACTTTGTTCTCTTATTTTAAACTGTAGCGTTGAAAAATGAAATTTGGTGGTTTTTGGAAGAAACTTGAATTGCATGAATAATGAACATGCCCTGGCTTGTTCCCTTTTGCCCCTGTGGTGGAAATGAGGCAATGGAGAAGCAAGTCCGACCAGCCGAAAGGCCCCAGGGCCACTTGCTGGACATGCATCTTGGCATTTGTCAAGCCAATTAAGGCGACAAGTCATTGCACACACTCATTACTCAGGACTCCTGTGATTATTGGGGAATGTTGCAGAGCTTGTCCTCGCATCACGCTTCTTGCAACGGCGCATAGACTCACTGGGATTTAGAGGAACAGTCGATAGAACTGGCATCCTGGTCCGGTAGCAGAAAATAGTGTGTTATTGACTTGTTTGTTGGGAGATTATGGGATAAAAACAGCAGCATGTTGGTTCTTTCTAAAGGAGATGGTTACAATTATACATGCGTAGAAACTTCAAGAATGTGTCTATGTACTTTAAATGTATATGCTGCTTGTCTGAACTGTCGTGTTATGAATAAGCATTTAATGTTGCAGTGCAGTATAGCATATTGCACCATAAGCTCAGGGACAGAGAAGGGATGTCTCCTGATAGAAACGCCTTGCACGAGCCTGCATGACTCATCTAAATTTATTGAGACTTTTTAAGCTGCCAGTGTGTAGACAGATGCTGTGACTGCACTTTTGAGAACTCCACTGGGTTTATTTGTTATTCACACAAGCTGTATAGCTCTGCTGTTTGTGCAATTATTTTTTCATGTAAACATGGAATATCCAGGCACATAATATCTTGCGTCCATGCAAAGAATAAAAAAAGTATTTTAATGCAAATGAAGGAAAAACGTGGTCAGGAACTGTCCCATGGGTGAGGCATAATCGTTTAGTTGCAGCTCCCTCTTCACCATTAAATATGCTTTTTTTTAACCTTGGGAAGTGAGGATTGCCAACACTTCGGCCGACAATAGTTTTTTCCCTTTACACCGCAGGCATCGATTCTAACATCAATTTAAAACCTTGTTTTTAATCTTAACTTCTAGCCCCTTAAGCCTTGAAGGGCCTTAATACAACAAGCTAGCATCAGTAGTAAAGATTTTAATGACACATAATGGATAGCATACATATCAGATATAGACCAGATGAGAAAATACACACGTCTAATACACTTCACTAATCCTCAGATCTCAGAGCAGAACCATCCAATTTCATTGTGTCACCTCTGGTTTAGCTACATGTCCCCAAGAGTTGGTTTCTGTGAGAAAACATTTGACCATCCTTGTCACCACAGATTGAATCAGTGAAAGAAACTGGGCCACGTCCCCAGAGTGTCATATTGGATGGAAAAGTAGGGGGACAATGGCGATAGAGGCACTGTTACAAGTGGAAATTTCACACATAAAGGTTGAGGTTTTCTGTGTGTAGTGGCAGTCTGGCTGGGTGCTTGTATATGTCTGCACTGTTTAGCTGTGTATTTTGTTTGTGTGTGTGTAATGAGTCACAAGCTAAGTGTCTGTGGCTGTCAGTGCTGCAGAATGATAGCAGTTTGGCAGGTCTTCTTCAGCATCAGCAGACCACCACTGGCTGAGAGTCTGACAGTGAAAACAGAACTGTAACTGACAGGCAGACTTACTCTGTCACTATAATTAAATGCTGTATTTTCTTTCTCACTTTGTGTCTCACCCTGCCCCTCTTCTTCTCTGCATCTCTCTCCTTCCCCTTTTGTGTCTTCCTCTTTTTTACATTTGTGTAGCCAACTGGCCCGCACTGAAAGGTAAGAAAATGACAAGCTATCCGTCTTCAAACTTGCATGCGAAGATTTTTTTTTATTTTATTAAAATGAGATTTGCAGGTATAAAAAGGTGAAACTGAAGATTCGAGTGAGTCATCAGGACATGTAGGTTTTATTTACAATAGAAAGCGACCACTGAGCAGTGTGCCACTGTTTTGTCTCTGCAGAGCGGATGGGCGAAGGTGGTCTGTGGCATCAGTTCCCTCGTCTGGATACTGCACCAATGCACCCAGTTCATCAGTATCTGTAAGCTGAGTCTATTTCTGTATTTCAGTGTCTTCCTCTTCTCTTGTCTTCCTGTAATCACCATCCTCCGTAAGGCTTGTCTCTTTCCTTGGTCAAATATTCAGCATCTTTCGAGACCACTGCCATGGGAGCATTTAGCTTCCTGTGTATCACTCTATTTACAGCGCCGTGGTGTCTTGTGAACTTATGGCGCTGACTGACAGAACTTTAAATCCAATAACATTAGTGTTGGTGTTCCAAGGATATGAATCTGCCTATAAATGGTTGTTGATTTATAATACACCCCTTATGGTGTGAATTGCTTTATAAAAGTACTCTGCGCCTGGACTGTATTTTAGATGAAGTGTAATCTAAAGCAAGGTCTTTCAGATTCGGCTTGTATTATAGGAGTTTAAAGTGATGCTTCTTGAAAAATCTATCACCCCTGGTAGAATTGAAACTGTTCTGTGAGAGATTTGTAAGGATGTTAAAACATATGCAAACTAATGCACACACACGCCTAGACCCTGTTCTTCAGATATGGCTTGACTAATTCAGGCTACATTGAGGCTTGATATGTTAATCCAGGATAAGGTTATATTGTGTGCGCTTATTTTGAAATAAAGCCAAAATTAATAGATTGAAAAAACGATTGGCTTAGTATTGATCATGTTATATGGAGTAGTTGTGTTGGGAACCCTCCCAGCATGCACTGGGGCAATAGATTCATACACATAAGTCTCATTTTATGTGTGTTCCTATATCGTTCCCTGTGTTATTTTGTTTGTTCCACTGTTCTCATACTTTCATTAAGCAATTAGATATTACCCATGGATGTTTTAAGACTAACAGTGATGTTGGCTGAATGATAGGGGACGTTTTCCCTACTGTGAAAATGAAACCTTATTAAATCTCAAAAAGCATTTTTATTTGCATGTAAATGTTTCAGAAATGTGACTTCTGCAGTTAAAGCTAGAATATGCAAGTTCTGGAAAGCTAGCACAAGCATGAGACTCGAAGCACAAACTGATCCGCTGCTCACACCCCTTCCTCTCCCTGCTCTGTTACACTCCTCCCAGCCCTTCACCTGCATTTTTGTCTTGTTCGCTGTCTCAGCTAACGCGGGATCTTGCCTGTCAGGCATAAATGTCTTCCAGCAGCTAATACCAGCTTGAAGCCTTGGTGCGAGAAGAGGAGTAGATCAAAAGCGTGTTCACGTATTGATCGGCAGCTTCCACCCCTGACTTTGGCCTTCTCTGATTGGTTAGAAGGGTGAGGCTTACTCAAATACTTCAGAAGGGAATATTTCTGCACTGCTGCCAGGCTGTTCGGGGCCTGGATCACCACCTCGACAGGGTCATCTGTGATGTGATGATCGAGACAGAAGCAAAGTATAGAGCCATATTTTGGCAAAAATACAAGTGCTTCAAAATTTACTAACGATCCAGTGGATGACAGAGAAGTGGATTATGCAGCAGGAGTTTTTTTTCTTTGAATGTTTTCATAATTTTTTTCTGCTTTCAAAACTAGTCTCTGTTAGAATCACTCATGAATCCCAGCTGACGACAGCCTCTGTTCATGGTGAAGACACAAACTGAAATTTTTTACAACCACTTTTCAAGTCTACAGGTGGTTCAAAAGATTTTCAATCATTATTACTTAACATGGACCTCGTGGCAACCGTAGAGCATTTAAATTTAACTTGTTTGAATACCTGACACCTTTGTATAAAGACACTGTGAGTACATTCTCAGGGGCAGATGGAAAACAGTATTACACGACTGTCTGTTCGACCATACTCTCAGCAGCAGTTGATTTACACAAAACCGCTGACTGGAACTGGATGTTGTATCATTTAATGACTCAGCCATAACAGGATACATCCAATGATGATGCATCCCTCCATCATCTGCCTTTTATCACACTTTCCACTGCGGAGAGGAAATAGGAATGAATCCTTAGATGCCTTTCCTTTTTGAGGTTTTCCTGAAATGAAACAGCTATGGTTAAAAATGCACGGTTTTATATATGTAAAAATTAAAATAAGATTTTTCTCAATATTATGCATTTTTCTGGCTAAATTCAACAATAAACTTAGTGTTTGTGGTGGAACTAAAGAGAGATTAAAAAAAATTCTCAGTAGTTGGAAAGACATACAGTATAGTTAATGTTTTACCATGTGACCGTCCTTATTAAATAAATGACTTCATACCAAAATGATTTTGCTTGTACTGTGCGTAGCCCCTTTCGACTGAGGGAAAGTACAGGAATAATAAGTCTAATCACTAAAATAACACAGGTCTTGATGAAAAGCATGGTTTCTTTTTCCTGTGTGACATCACAAATGAGAAGGGACTGTACAGCGTTTCACTGTCTCTTTCAGGAAAAGTCAAACGCAGGGAGCCCGTTGAGTTGCCCAGCTACACCCATCAGTTATTTGTTGAGGGTTTCTATGGTGATTATCTTGAGATTTTGTCTTCAAAGTCATTACTGGAGCTGCCTTTGGTTGTAGAAAAACAATACCCAGCTCCTCTGTCACGACTGTAATTTTGTATGGCCGACCACATGGCTTGGAGATGGTGAGGTCAGCCTTCCTCACACAATGCCCCTTTCAGGCTGGCTGTCAGTGAGGTCTTTATACTGCTCTCGCTCGGTTCTGACATGTCTCTAGTTTCCTCCTCAGGGTATCTTGCCCCCCCCCTTTATATCCCTTATTTTCTGTTTCTTCCTTGCTCTTTCATGCTTTCTTTCTGTTTCTTTTTCTCTCTGTTGTCCTTTCACTTTTTCCCTTTGTTATGCTTTTCTCCTTTCCTCTTCCTCCGGTGAAACAGAAGATCCCAGCCAGATGGGAGTTTTCTATAAATTCCAGGCTGCATGTTACACATTTTGGCTTGGAAAGAGAAATCGAATGCATGCATGGCCAACACAACAGCTGTTGCTTCCTTCTGCAGGGCATGCTGCAGCAGGAAAGACAAAATCCTGCTTCAGGGGAGCAGAACACTAAATCTCAGAGTCCCTTTTTTTTAAAAGTGAAAAGAGATTGATGATGTTTTACATTACTGCAGCCTTTCTCAGCATGACCTTGTTGAGTGTTACATCTAATTCAGGTCTATGCTAGAACATGAAAGCCTTTAAGACTCAGAGTATTAAAAGGATAATGAGTGAATCTGAGAGAACAGTGGTGTGACTCTTATCAGAGGAAGTCTTTTAACACAGGATGTTGTATCATCAAAGCTGCAGAAGCAAAACCTGACATAGAAACAAATGTGTAAACAAAAGTAGGAAATAAATGGTGTTTGAACATTCCCTAGTTGACTGTGTTTATCACACATTTAAAATTCATTCTAATTCTTCTTTCCCACTTTTCTGTTTCTCTGTACAATCCCACTTCTCTCTCTCCCTTGTGTGCTTTTCCCTCCCAGTCCTCTTCTTCCCAGGAGTTATTGCACCAGTTGCCCTTCCAGCCCACACAAGATGATCTCCACTTCCTGTTCAAACATTTCCGGAGTACGGAGAGTGTGGCAGATGAAGAAGGAGCACACGCCTCACCCCCTGTCAGGCTCCGCTCACGTAGTCTCAGGTAGCTTGGAATCATACAACAACTATACCATCCAGATGTATGGACCGTTTGCTCTCATTACACAAACATTTGCATAACACTGTACTGCACCGGAAGAAGAGATAATCGAACAGACTAGTTTGATTTGAGTGGGTAGAAGCAAAGAGCCACAGCTCTCCTCCTTGAGGTTTTAGTTCAGGTTCATGTTGAAATGAATGTTGGGCATGAGAGAAGAGAGATGTCATGAGGTCTGAGGTGGAACTAAGCTCACCTTCTAATGTTAATTTGTGAAATAAATATTAAAAATAATGATTTAATATATTACATACTATTATGATGAGATTTACAATAACTAGTGTGATTACACTGCAAAATGCTTTCTTCTCTTTATAAGAGTGGTCTTGATGGACAATGGAAACTGCACAACAATGCAGTGCACAACAGAAGTGGAGGAGTTGCTCATGGTTCAACTAAAACCTCTAACTTCACTTGTGTTAGTGTGGCTAAAATTCAGTCAAATGCTTTTGTGTTAGCTGGGTTGGTTAGCTAGTTAGCACAGCTGACGTCTCTAGTTTAAACAACTCAGTTAAGCTTGTGGGTCAGTAGAGAACTAAATAGTGAACCTGTTGAACATTACTGCCACAAGTGTGAATAATACAAAAGTAATTGGAAAAAAGTAAATACTAACAATTGTATTTTTCATTATTGAACCAAAGTTTCTTCTCTGTTGGTAGAATTTTCCTATTAGCAAACATTTACTTGTCATTTTTTTTGGCCTAGCTCAGATATATGCCTAACTATAACTGCAATGTGACCCCGCACTGCTGTTCCTCCACTGTGCTTGGAAAATTCTGCAGCACTAATTGAAGTTGCTAGCTGTGCAGCTCATATAAAGCCTACCACCTCCACAAGCTCAAGGCATATAATCACCCTACCTCGTGTAAACTTCCCTCTATTACACAGTTGCTTACCCAAAGATAGATTTAAAATCATTTTTATGAGAGACAAAATTAACAGCTAGCAGCCCTGCAGCAATTGAAAAGCCCACAGATAGCGTCAGTGTGCTACTTATTAGCAGAGCTGTAAACAGAAACGTAAATAAGTAATGCCACATTTGGTAAGATTGTTGCTCAGTCCCCAATTGATAAAAGTAGGCCTAATGTCCTTGGCATCTTTCATGTATGGTTATAAATATTGAAATACCGGCTTGGAGGATTTGAATATGGTGGAATAATTATTTTATGTGGTTCTGGAAAAAGCCTCTGCGCTGGTTACTGGTAATCCCTTGGATTAGAATCTAGTATTTCCTCATCAAACAAGCCCTCTAAATAGCTGTGGTGGTGGGGAGTTGTGAGGTTGCTGGAGACTTTTATGCACATGGCACATCTTGATGTGGTTGTTTTTTCAGTGACATGTTCCTGCCCTCGCCACATACTCACACATACTGTAAACACAAATAAAACGCACACACATGGATAAAGTGTATACTGAGGTGGGCACTCTACATATGGTTACTGTTCCAGGTATGCAGTAGTGGTTGTTTTCTATTGAAAGGTGACAGGTTACAGTCAAGACTTGTGTACAAGGAGGTCATTATCATTATTATTGAATAAACAACAACAAAACATTAAAAACAACAAAAATACTTCTCCAGCATTTTCTTTCAGCTGGTTTGTTAATGTGACTGCTGGCTAACTGGTTGTTCACAGATAAAACATGAGATTCCACAAACTGTTTAACAGTTACACCAGAGAGAAAACTCTACCTGCTGAACTGTTGGACTGCGTAGCTTATTAAATTAATGTAATTGACTTTCGTAATGCTGTTAAAGCACATAAAATATTCTGCACGCATGGATTATGGAAATAGATGACTGACAAGAGTCCTGTTCCTCCAAAATAGCTCCAGTGGGTGTGTAAAGCATTTCTTATTGCCCTCAAATAGTTCTCAAGGGGTTAACGGTTGCTAATGCCCTCAAATAAAACCACACTGCATGTGCAACTGTTATGGTTACCCAGAAATAGTAAAGTGCTTGTCACATGTTGATATTGTTATTTGTAGTATGTGATGTATAGGGGCACACAGGGTTGCTATTTTTAACATTTGTGATGACAGTTCATTGATTTGTAATGTGTATGGACAGTTTAAAAGGTGCCCTCTCGTAACTGAAGCCCTGTGCACACAACAGATGTGGTCATGGATACTGCAGATGAGAACCTGATCGGAATCACATTAGTGTCATTTTCGAACATGCTGTGTTTACGACTTGGGGTGGCAGTAAACACTTTCAGTTGTAATTTACACTCAAGAAATTCATAGATGTTTTGTATCTCTAATAACATATTTTGTGGTTGACATTATTTTACAGCTTCCACTGCAACATTATTGATTTTAAAAGACCAATTACTTAACTTTAAACTTGCTTCTGTTAGACAGGCCTCTTCCTTCTTTAGTCTTTCCATCCCCAGATCAGTTTGAAAATCACTTCTGTTGATTTTATATGATTCAGATTTCGCATCCATAAATTATTTTATGGATGGATTTTTGCACTTTATCTGTGCAAAAGTATTGAATGGTATTTGTAGTTATATAGTATTTCTGATCTATTTTTCTGTTTTTATCTTTTTTGCCTGGTTCTCATCCAGCCCTGGACGGACCTGTGGAATATTTGACAATGAGATTGTCATGATGAATCATGTCTACAAAGAACGTTTTCCTAAGGTATAGTTGGTGCTTTTCTGGCCTTTTTTCTGGCCCCCTCTCTCTCTGACCTGTATTAACTAAACATCTTCAATGTTGCTGATGTATCTGCAAGCAAAAGAACGATCTACAAATGTGTGCAGGAGATTCTTTTACACATGGAAACCAAGACAGGAGATTTTAATTCTCCTTGCAAAGTCAAAATCTTGAGCCATTCACCGATGGGATTTAAATAAATTCTTAATACAATACTGCTGTCAATGTTTTAAATGAAGTCTTCCATCTCGGTTGTTTCCCAGGCGACAGCCCAGATGGAGGGTCGGCTGCTTGACATAATTGAAGAGTGTTCCCCAGGCACTGCTCTGCCCCTGGCCGATGGTGTGCTGGGATTCATTCAGCACCAGCTGGTGGAGCTCGCCAGAGACTGTCTGGACAAGTCCCAGAAAGGCCTGGTCACCTCCAGGTACTTTGTGGAGCTACAAGAGAAGCTGGAGAAGTTGCTGCATGAGGTAGGTGTTTTTTTTTTTATCTTCAATAAATGTTTTTTCATCTGACTTCAAGAAATACACTCATAATTTTGTTCACTTTCTTGATAGTTCAGCCATTCAGCCAAGTTTGTTTTCTTTTAATTGAGTGCTAGTGGATTTCTGATTGTTGGTAGCCTTCTGGAACATTGCATGCTCATCTGTAGCTGCACAGGGAACATTGAATTGAAATTGCCTGTGTGACTGGTTCTCATTTGGTGCCGATTCCAGTTCATTGGCAAGTAATGGCGTTGTCATTTTGCATTATTACATATATCTGTGCAGTGGTCAAGTGTTTGATTATGTAATGATTTATTACGTAACATTTCTGCCAACAATTTTACTGCAGCAAATGCTGCTTCCTGCGAAATAGATTACTGCTTCTGCTGCAGACTCAGACCGCAAATGACTTTCTCTTTTTACTCAGAAAGTTGGATAATTTAACATTGAGTTCATTTATAATAGTGCCACAGTTAACAAAGTCAATCAAGTGCTTTTTAAATGTTCATCCAGTATCCTTAGTAGCCTACGGTCAAAAAGGGATAGCTATTTTTTTGTCTATAATTTCAACTAAACCACACTTCTGTAATTATGTTTTCATCTTGGCCCAGAAAATAATTTCCCAGCTTAGAAACAGTTTATTTAAAGAAAATAGTTCCTTATGGTCACATATTAAAATGTTTTAATTTATCCATGTGCTTACTAGTTTTCCTCTGGATTTATAGTTGTTGTTTCATAATGGAACTTACAAATCTTGTAGCAGGTTTGACAGGGTAAGACATGGAGCTGGTTACAAATTATCAGCTGACTAACCTGAACTCTGACTGACATCACTCTTTCACCGCCTCTGTGCTCAGATTCGGTACCTGCTGTTTGACCAAGGCAAGGCAATGTAAGAGTAAGATATGGAGACAAGGAGATAATAAAAAATGTGTTCGCAAGTGTTTACTATTATTTATTAATCTGCCAAGGCAGCGAGCAGAAACAAGCATTGATGCAATATATCTAAATACCAGTCACAGTCCCTTGAATCAACAACAGATAATGTAAGAAGATGAAATGGATGCTAAAAATAATGTGAGCCAGAGCAAAGTGCAGAGAGCCTCAGTGGGTGAGCTGTGCTGCCTCATGGCTTATGCCAATTGGATTAAGTTACAGTAATAATCCATCATCCTTTGTCCTTTCCTGATCAGGCGTATGAGCGTTCAGAGAGCGAGGAGGTGACCATCATCACCAAACTGGTCAAGAAGATTCTCATCATCATTTCCAGGCCTGCCAGGCTCCTGGAGTGTCTGGTAAGAATCATTTGCAGACAAAGTAGTGATTATTGAACACACGCAGTGTCCCGTCAAATGCAGGTATGACAGGTGACTCACATACACTGATGATATGCTGTAGTAATGATAGTTTATTATGTCTATCGATGAGGACTGGATGTTTGTTGCAATAACATTCATTTTGCATGGTACATATTATCTTGTTTACTTTATTGGATCATACTAGAAAAATGCGTTTCCAGGCGCTGCAACATGTGTTTCCTGTTTTATTCCCGGCGCATAGTTTGCAGCTTTTCTTTTTAATTATTTCCTGTTTAACACTTTGTACTCTCTCTTAGAAATCAGGGCCTTTTTTTGTTTTGTTTTACAAAAGCCATACAATATATAAAGATGCTATGAAATCACAAGACGTCCTATATCTTTTTTCTCCAGGAGTTTGATCCAGAGGAGTTTTACCAACGTTTGGAAGCTGCAGAAGGTCAAGCCAAAGTGGGCCACGGCATCAAGACTGATATTCCCAGATACATCGTCAGCCAGCTCGGCCTCACCAGGGATCCCCTGGAAGGTGCAGCACTGACTTATTATTTTGTCTGCTCCATCTATCTAGGCATTTTAAAATTTTTTCTCTCAGTTGAATTAGTGTAATATTATTGTTGCCGTCATAATTAGAGCATTACCTTATCATGTTACAGTGTTTACTTTCCTCAAGTGTACGGCTATTGAAAAAAACATTCTGTTGTGCATTCTTTTTATTAAAATCAATTTTCACCATTATACCGCAACAAAATCACATGAAGCAAAATCTTACGTGAAGAACTGATAAAAGATAATATCGGCACCTTGTGTTCAGTTTCCCTTTATTTTCCCCCAGTATAAGTTGTTGCACTGCTTAATCCTTCCCGTTCCAGTCAAGCAGGTTGTGTCTTTGCTCTATTTGATGAGAATATCAAAACACTTCCTCTACTGGACTGCACATCGACACTGCTCTCCACAGTGATATCCTGCAGAGTAGAGCGTCCTCCCTATGCAGTCCAACATTAATCATTACACTGAGCTGGCACATTATAAACGAATCACATAAAAAAATCTGCCAAGAAATATTCAATGAATACAGTGACAGGTGATTTTGTTTTATGAAGCATCATAAGTGAATTAGAATCATTGCAGACAGTTGAATAAACATTCATTGTCCTCATTGGAGCTTATGTAAGTTGAGATTGATCTGCGTGTCTGATGCTGTTACAGAGATGGTCCATCTGGAGCAGACCAGCCCAAGTCACAGGTCGGCCAGCAGAGAGACTGATGACACTGGAGAGACCACACCTACACAGGTAGAAACTAACACTGAACAGCCAAGACACAGTCAATTGACTTTGGGTTTGACAGAATAAACAGTGGTGGTTGGAGGAATCTTGAAGGCAGTGGAAGTTGTACTGAAGGAATATAAAATGTTATGAGGGAGAGCGAAACAACACTGAAGGAGGTTGCTGGGATAGATACAGTTTTAAGTGATGAATGCAGCACTTGTTTATACAGGCAGACAAAAATCCATCACATTATCACAATGCAGTCATGAAGTGCACGGAGTCATGCTTTTCAGCAGTAATGCAGCAGTTAAGTTCCTGTTATTTTCCATCCCTTTTTTTTTGGACGTGTGTGATTCAGAGCCGAGCAGCCTGCACCCCTCCTCGTAGGAAACCACTGGAGAGTGACTTTGAGACTATCAAGCTCATTAGCAATGGCGCCTATGGGTGAGTAAGACAGACTTCTTTGTTTGCATTCGACTGACTCAGTCTCTTTGTGGACACCACGGAGTGCCCAATAAAAGCAGAAAAGAAACCAAAATGAGGATTTGTTTTCATTGTATTTTTGTGTTTACACTGAGAATTTATTTGGGCGATTTTATGTCAAGTCTGAACTTCTGTGCATCAGTAAGTGATGCGCATGGTTCCTCATCTTTTTAATTAAATCTCTCAATTCATCTCCCCTCCTCACCTCATTTTACTTAATATTCCTTATTTCCTCTTCTCTTCGTCCTCCCACGCAGGGCCGTGTTTCTGGTGCGCCACAAGGACACCCGGCAACGTTTTGCCATGAAGAAGATCAACCGGCAGAACCTGATTCTAAGGAACCAGATCCAGCAGGTGTTTGTGGAGCGAGACATCCTAACCTTTGCTGAAAACCCATTCGTGGTTTCTATGTTCTGCTCATTTGAGACACGGAGGCACCTCTGCATGGTCATGGAGTATGTGGAAGGTAGGGTTGGTTTGGATGTTAGAGGAGTACTCATTAAGGTGTTATGTCTTCCCATTAAATGTTAAGTTTCCAGGGACTGGGCTCTCTAAAACTATGAAATGCATATTTAATCTGGTTTTCCACTTTTTTCACTCTCATAAAAGCCTACAAAAAGAATCTGATCTGAAAGTTTCCATCATGTTGGCATCTTTTGTACTTCAAGGTGGGGACTGTGCGAACCTATTGAAGAACATTGGCCCGCTGCCTGTGGACATGGCGCGGATGTATTTCGCAGAGACTGTCCTGGCGTTGGAATACCTTCACAACTACGGCATCGTACACAGAGACCTCAAGCCTGACAAGTGAGTCTCCAGCCAGTCACAAAAGAGAACAATCCCACACATTTCACATTTTTCATTCCTTCTATCTTTCCTTTCAGGCAGCGCCTAGTTTCCTTAAAGCTTTCATCATTTTAAGACTTGCCATCATTTTTTTTTTAAAGACTTCCAATCCTTCTGAAGTTGGAGCATAATTTTCTGAGACATTCAACCTTTGATGGTTTTTTTATTGCATCTGAGATTTATGATTTGGTTAGCGTTTGATGTAACATTAAACATCTTTGTGTTTTCCGTCCTTTGTAGTTTGTTAATCACCTCCTTGGGACACATTAAGCTGACAGACTTTGGATTGTCAAAGATTGGTCTGATGAACATGACCACCAACTTGTATGAAGGACACATTGAGAAAGACACCAGAGAGTTCATTGACAAACAGGTTTGTCTCTTATCATCTCATCTTCTCTTCATCTCTTCTATCTGTTGCATTTATGACTTTAACTAACATCAATTCCTCTCTTCTTGTGTTTTTTCTCTCTACAGGTGTGTGGGACTCCAGAGTACATTGCTCCAGAGGTGATCCTGAGGCAAGGCTATGGAAAGCCTGTGGACTGGTGGGCCATGGGCATTATCCTCTATGAGTTCCTAGTGGGCTGTGTGCCTTTCTTTGGAGACACACCAGAACAGCTTTTCGGTCAGGTGGTTAATGGTAAGAGATCGTCACATTTATTGTTGCATTGTTATTGTTAGCTTTTCTATACAGGTTTAACTTTTTGTATATTTTTGTCTTGAGAAATGAAGTCATCACTTTCAGTTTATGTACAGATAAATTTAAATCCTGTCATTAAATTACTGGTGTGTGCTTCTTTGTCCAGATGAGATCATCTGGCCAGACGGGGAGGATGCTCTGCCAGCTGATGCTCAGGACCTTATCACCAGACTGCTGAGACAAAGTCCTCTGGAGCGTCTGGGAACAGGTTGGTGGCAGCGTGACTGATGGTGGGTGGGTGGGTGGACAAGGCTCTCTGGAGTTAGAGCCTGCTGGGTCCCAGGTTTGCTCAGCACTGTGACCATCTGCTGGCCAAGAGGAGGCACATACAGATTTTCTTGTCACTGTTACCTGTTCAGTTTTGAGGCGAGTGCTGACATGAGGCATCTCACTGGAAAAGGAGAGTCAGTACAAGTCAGATGAGGGGAAATGTAAAGTTTTAAAAACACTTAAAATGGCACTGTCACCTACAGTATAAAGCACATCTCAGCTCTGCTGCGGACAGTTCACGCCACTTTTGTAGCTTTATTTGATGAATTGCCCAACCCATGTACAGTTCATAATGGAAGACAGTGTTAATAAGGCAACATTATGAGTGAGCAACTATTTTGTTAATCAGTTAATAGTTTCAGTAATTTTTCAAGCAGAAATATTGAACATTTGATGTTTCCAGATTCTCAAATGCGAGGATTTACTGTTTTTCTTGGTCTTAGCAAATTGAATATTTTTGGTTTTTGGACGTTGGGTTGGAATAAACAAGACATTCGATGACAGCAGCTTGTGCTGTAGGATACTGTGATTTTCATTTTTTTTTCTTCTGATATTTTATAGAACAGACCACTAATTGAGAAAAATAATTGTCAGATTAATGTTGATGAGAATAATTGTTAGTTGCAGCTCTAGAGTAAAACATTCTAATCATTGAGCTCAATGTTTTCCCAACAAAGGAACATACATATATTATGGTATCAAGGGAGCCACTCCTCACGTTTTGGGGGAGGAGTAGCTGTAAATCAGGCTCGACATATCAATCTCTCCCTCTCGTCTTATTTATTCTCCAGGTGGAACCACTGAAGTGAAGATGCATCTGTTCTTCCTGGGTCTGGACTGGAACGGGCTCCTGAGGCAGAAAGCTGAATTCATACCTCAACTAGAGACTGAAGAGGACACCAGTTACTTTGACAGTATGTGGATTTACACAGGGTACACAGACAAAGCTAGACACACCTCGGAAAAAGGATGTCAGAATTTTTTTTATTTTATTTTGGAGGCAGGCAGGCAGGCCCTGATTTCAGGGTGATGCCTCTTAGCAATTTAATTTAGGATAAAAACAATGTCATCAATTTAAAATTTTTTATTGCACTGTCATTGTGATCCCTACAGCCCGATCAGAGCGCTACTGTCATCTGGGTTCAGATGACGATGATGAAACCAACGATGATGAATCCTCTTTGGAGCTGCGACAGTTCTCCTCTGTGGCCCACCGCTTCAGCAAGGTATTTCTTCTGGCTCCGCTTGCAGATCCTCACACAACCTCCACTGCTGTACACTATTCAAAGGCATACGTGAAGCCCTTGATATAGAATACCAAATTGTTGTGCATCTGTACATAACAAAAGGAGAGCAAGGATTCACCACACTCTCTGTATAACCTCTAGGTGTACAGCAGCACAGAGCACCTGTCCACCTCCACGCCGTCCAACCAGAGCCTGTCGTCATCGGAGCGAAGCCACAGCGAGGAGAAGGAGGAGCGGTGGGAGGGCAGGGGAGTCCTTTCCCCTGGCGATGGGCACAAACACTTGGCTAGTGGAGACAGAAGGGCAGATGGACACAGGGGGAGGTGAGAGCATGACACACCAGAGAGAGTGATGTCCTTGTTATGAGAGGGAAAAAAACACAGTCCTCCTTGCTTTTCTTACTCCAGATTTTATGAAACGTGAGATGGAAATGGAATATTCCCTCTCTTTTCATGAAATACCGATGAAACCTTGGTGTAATATGACTGGTTAACAGCCACACCCAGGTCTGATCCTTTTGGTGTGGAGTTTTTAAGTGTGTTTATATGATTGTCCTCAGTATGCTCTGACTTCCTGGCTGTGTGTTCACTGCCTCATCTAGTGTTTCCTTTTGCAGTCTGCGTCCTCGTGCTTCATCCAGTTCCTCCCAGTCAGAGCGCAGTGCCAGCCCGCTGGTGATGAACAGCACCCAGAGCCTTGACATCATGCCTCGCTTCTCCATCTCTGCAGAAGAGGAGGGTAAGACTGACAAACGCAGATCTCTGTTTAGTGTTGTCTCCTTTTATTTTGCAATTGCAACACCAGTGCTGACACTCTTTGCTTCATGATTGTAGACGGGATGGTTTCCAACCTGCGCCGCATTCGTCTCCGGAGCAACAGCACAGGCACCAGACCGTCGTTCAGGAGAGGGGCGTCCCGACGCATTGCCCACCAGCTGGAGACCCCAGAGAAACCCAGATCCCCAGCTGGCAAAGTCCCAAAGTCTGCCTCTGTCTCTGGCCTCTCTCTCATCATCACCCCAGGTAGACAGGATGATAATTATCTGTACATGTAAACAAAATGGATGTAGATTCAGTTGTTTGTCAAATTTCAGCCATAATTGTTTCTTAATGAAGTCTTTTATAGGAACAACTGTAATTTGACTACATTTGCTAAGACTATTCATTTGTTTACAGTGCCCTCTACAGCCTGATCCTGTGTGATATGTACACGAATCACACAAACCATAAATATTTATACTGTGCCCAAGATCACTCTTTTACCTTGAAGAGTCATACATAGTGGAATAACCTCTGTTTGTAGGATTATTATTATGGTAGTTTGGTAGAAGTAGTTTTTATTAAATACTAAATGGTATGAAATTGAATGCGCAAAAGTAGAAGTACATACTATCTATAAACACTCAATTGATGATCTTTCTAATCATTTTCCTTTCCTGATCCAGACGACTCAGCGGGTCCTCCCACGAGCCCCAAATCTTCCTTGTCCCTGTCGTCCAACCCCTCATCCAGAGACTCGTCTCCCAGCCGGGACCTGTGTGTCAACATCAGCTGCCTGAGGCCTCCTGTGGTCATCCACAGCTCTGGGAAGAGGTTTGGCTTCGCTCTGCGAGCTATCAGGGTCTACATGGGAGACAGTGATGTCTACACTGTCCACCACATGGTCTGGGTATGTGTCCTTATCTCAGGTGTAGCTGGTGGTGTTAATCACGTATGAAAATTCAATATATTCAACAAATGTCGAGTGTTATTATTACTACGCAACATGTTGAATTCTACAAATGACATATTAAACAGTCAGTATAAGGGTAAAAACAGTTATGCGCAGTTGTCATGGTCAACATTCAATAACAGGCGAACACTATAGAGATTTTATGATTGTGCCGAATCAGCTCTGTGTTTTATAGTTTTTATGGAAGCATTTTGACTTGTCTAATGCCGTTGATGAATGTGTTAGAATTCGTATTTGTCTCCTATTTGTATTTTCTCTGTGTAAATAAAATGAAAACATTGATTATTATAATTAAGTGAAACATTGTCTACAGTGGTAACAGCTGATTAGATGGTTGCTTGACCAGTAATTTGGATCTGAGGTTGTGTGTCTTTGTGTCCACAGTGTGTTGAGGAGGGCAGTCCAGCACACGAGGCAGGATTGAGGGCCGGTGACCTCATCACTCATGTCAACGGGGAGTCAGTCCAGGGACTCGTCCACACTGAGGTGGTGGAGCTCCTGCTCAAGGTGAGAGATCTTGTTGATGAGGACGGCTTGAATTTACTTTTTTTTTTCTATTCACAAATTGTATATTGATAAGCACAGATAATATCCGCAATGTCTTTTTAGTATGTAAAAATCTTAATGTACGGCCTCGTTCTTAAGCGTACTCTCTGACAGTGATAACATGTCATTCTGTGGCTCTTCTCCTGCCTTGTAGATAGGTGTTTATATTTACAATCTGTTTTAAACAGAGTGGCAACAGGGTGACCTTGCAGACGACTGCACTGGAGAACACTTCCATCAAGGTGGGCCCTGCCAGAAAGGCGAGCTACAAGGCCAAGATGGCCCGGCGCAGCAAGAAGAGCAAGAAGAAGGACGGACAGGACAGGTGCATGCAGGGAGAATGAAGTCGTTACTGTTTGACTTTTTGAGCTACTTTCTGAAACTTAATATTCGAATTCAGATAGACTTCACTTTTCTTTCCTTTTTTGTAGTTATAACACTTAAACACTTCTATAATTAAATTAGACATTTATGACACATGAATACTCTAATCATCAAAATTCCAGTTATATGAAACATAGTTGAATGGATCTTAGTTTATGGAAGTTGTCTTTTTTTGCTCAACAAGAGGTGCTTTGTACTTGAGTAAGCATGGAAAAGGTTAAAGGAAAGAACAGTGCTATAAACTAAACACAGATCTGACACCCACGTTTTTCTTTTGCAGCAGACGACGGAGCATCTTGAAGAAGTTGTCTAAGCATACGCCTCCTCCGCCCATGCAGAGCAGTCGTAGCTTCTCTTCAGGGTTCCACCAGTCGTCTAGTGACAGCCTCTCTGGTTCCCCCACACAGTCTCTCTCTCCTGGGCCTTCCACACCGTGTCGCTCCCCTGCTCCTGACCACTCTGGAGGTAAGTGAGGATGCCTTGTATCACTTGTAGAGTGTAGCCGATCTGTATTTTGTGGTTGTCGTTTTCTGGAGGAAAAATACAATTTTATCTCTCTCCTTATATCAGATTCAAGTTCCTCTCCCTGCTCCAGCTCCCCTAACTCACCTGTGCCACAGGCCCGCCCCAGCTCCCTACATGTTTTGGGTCGCTACACCAAAGCTGGCCGCTGCAAGTCCACCAGCAGTATTCCTCCTTCACCGCTGGCCTGTATCCCACCTCCTCAGCCTCTCTCTCCCCAGTGCTCTCCATCCTGCCTCCCCAGTCACCCCAAGTCCCTGCAGGGTTTCCATGGCAAAACATTGTCCCCTCCCACTATCGCCCGCCATTCTGTGCGTCCCCGCAGTGCAGAACCACCACGCTCACCGCTCCTCAAGAGGGTCCAATCAGCAGAGAAGCTGACAGGAGACAAGATGACTGGGGGGTACCACGCAGAAAGGAAGGCCTACAGCACCCGACGCCACACCATGGAGGTTCCTCTGTCTGAGGGGGAGGGGCTGGAGGACATGGAGGGGGACACTGCCACTGGGTTCGTGTGTGTCGGTGAGCACGGCCGTCAGGGTTTGTACATTGGAGGGCAGAGAGGCCACCAGGACACAGCCAGCGGAGGCAGCGAGCATCATCGCATTACTGCCTCGCCACAACACCGTGGCGGCAACCACCACTCCAAAGAGGTCGTGGTGATGAGGAAGCTGGCTCTGTCAGAGCGCAGGGACTCCTTCAAGAAACAGGAGGCCGTGCAGGAAGTGTGTTTTGATGACTCGGAGGAGAGAGAGGTGACACCAAGCCCCACGATTCCTGTCATGCAGCCGAAGGCATTCAAGGCATCCTGGATCAACTCAGTCCAGGCAGAATCCGGTGTGAAGTTGGAAGGAAGAGGATCACAGGGTACAACAACACAGCAGAAAGCCAAGTCAAAAGACAAAGCAGGGTTTTAGTTTTTCACTTTGCCAGGGATAATAGGTCAACAAAGTGAAGCGAAGTCTTTGACCTGCTACTGTACTTACATTTGAAGGCCTTGCATGTGTGTCCAGAAAACTGTGACCCAAAATCATCATAAGCAACTGCTAGAAGAAGGAAGAACAATTTCAAATTGATTTTTTTCAGTAATATATGCATCCTGCAACACTGTTAACAGAATAATGACTGCCAAACTGTGTTTACTTCCAAGTTGCTTGTTTTCTCTCTCAGTTCTCAAATCACTGTGGCAACAGTAACTGACATACTTTGTAAATATTTTTTGTTTAAAATGAAGAAACTTATTTATGACTTTTTATGCTCATCTTGTTTTTTTAGTTGATGAAAATGCCTTGGATGCTTCAGCTGTTCTTATTTCAGGAATTGCACAAAAGAAAAAGCCACGCAACAAAACTCAGTGTAGTTTCACAGTAGGTGCAGAATAGAGGAGGTTAAGTCAGTCAATATTGTACCATGTTTCATTTTTATATACCACAATGCCTGTCTAGAACTGGGTGTTGATTTGTGTTCAGATTGAGTCTTTGAAAGAAACCTATAGTGTCTGTCCTGCAACATATAACGTATTGTAAAATTTGAAAAGATATTCTGTGCTGCCTCTCAGAAGAAATTTAACATAGAATTTGTGGTGGTGAACATTTAGACTCATCGATTCTGAACGCAGACTTTGTATAAATATTTTAAAGGACAAAATAACAACAACAGAAAAGTCTAGCGCTGGTGCCAAAGCATGGTTTAGCCATAGGAACCATTTAAAAGAGGTACTGTAGTTGTACATAAAAAAACATATAAAAAAGCTTCATGCATGCATGGGCTTTACCTCCACTTGCTGTCTCTCCTGTACAAAAAAAAAAAGCGCAAGTGCTGGCACTCCTCTAGCAATGGTTTAAACCATAACCTGATCAACATACAGGTGTGTAGATAAAGCTTTGCAACTACCTTTGGAAACCAAGCTGCTGTCTCTGTCTTCTAATACCTTGTTGAGTCAAACCTCCGTCCAGCTCCTTACAAACCTAGTCTAGCTCAAGTGTTTGCACAAGTCGTTGTAGCCGTAGACAGTTAGATTTATATTCCAGGACGATCTCTTTCTCTGTGTGATTCAAATATTGTACAGTGGATGCAACAAACAAAACTGGCTCCATAGCTGTTTTTTTTTTTAATGTGTATTATGAATGAATGTTTACATTTTAGTGCAAATATGTGTGTAGACTTATCATGGTTTTTTGTTAAATTATTATGGGAAAAAATGAATGACAGGGAATGGCAGAATTCAAGCAAAAGCGCTGAATGGATGAAGGAATGAGTCCAGGTGATCTCCTTTTGTATATTTTGATATGGAAACAGTCTTGTTGCAGTACTAATAACCTATGCTGTTGATGTATATTGTATAAACAATGGTGGACCTTATAGCAGCTGTCGGTGGTGTTTTTTGAAAGTGACCTTGTATGGGTAGATGGACTCAGAAATAATGTGTAATGCCACTTATGTGGTGTGGTCTTAATCTCCTCTTGTGATCAACTTCAAATGATTGTGCATAGTACACATCCCAGTACAATTTCCCCACAATTTTACATCACATTTGGGGATTTTTTTTTTTTTTTTAAGATTGAAGTCATTAATCTCATTGGATAGGCCTTGAATTCTTGAATTTGAGTCACTGATTTTGAGCTTTAAAGTGAGGGAGGAGATATGAACATATGGGAATTGGTATTCAGCTATGTATTCCTTAATTTGTATCTTGTTCCCATTTTGAAACTGTTATTTTTTTGTTTTCATTCAGGAACTGTTTGGATCAACAACCAAAAATGCTTCCAGTTTCACTTGTTACACAGAAAAAAGTGTGTCTTGTGTTCTCAGTTTAATGAACACACACATGGTAGTGTTTTGCAAAGTAGAAGGAACTTGTGGGAATTAATAATCCTTGAATAATGGTTATAGACTGTTCTGGTTCAAAGTAGAAGTTACACATTTGTTCATTGTAATTTAGGTAAAAAAAAACATGTCTGTGTGGGATTTATCATTGAATTTCTGATGCAATATATACATCTTGGTATGTTCGTAGAATTTAATCTTTTTATTTTGCATCACTACCAAACTGTCATTGTATCTCTTGACCTTAAGTTGTATCTTCATGTTATACTTTTTTAAATTAAGACTTTATTTTGTGGAGAGCTCAGCACCAGTCCATACCAGCGGTTTACCACACGTCAAAATGAAGCATCACAAGGAACTCCTCATCTCTCTTTTTGCCTCCGTGTGTGTGTGCGCGTGTGTGTGTGATAAACTTCATGTCTTCACATGGGTGCTCAGCTGTCATACTCCATATTTGCCACGCTTGTTTTAGCGTGGTTGTGTGTTAAAAGTTGTTGCTCCCTACTCAACCCCCTTGTCACCGAATGACAAACTGGCCTTTGTGAAATTCTTAACATGTGGGTATCTGGTGCAGACTGGTGTGACATTGTCTGTTTTTCTATTGTCTTAACAGTGCTTGAAATAAATGAAGAGGACTGGAAAGTCCAAGACTACAAAGTGTTTGTAATTTTCTTCTGTCCCCCATACAACAATGTTTACACAATAACTGTAACCACATACAATCATAATCTTTGTTCAGTGTATTGATGATCAGGTGTAGCAGGCTACATGATCTAGTCACTTATATAATACTGATTCTCCTCTGGAGTAATAATACACCAGAAAAGATAAATATTTAACTCGCTGACAAAACACACAAATGAAATCCAGACTTTTACTGTTTCTCCTTGTTGATAATAAACCAGCCTCACAGCAAGATATAGATATAGATGAGTAGTTTAGATGATGAAGGAATTTAAGCTTTGAGAAAAGTCAGATGTGGGTTGTATAAAAATGGGGCTGTTACTCAGTATGAGAAGATATCCCTATGTAACCTAACATGGGATTAGACACGGATTTAACATGTGGTTGAGCAATTTTCCTTTTTCATATGAACTGGAGTCTTTGCAGTAAAACAGAGCTTAAAGTATACGGTTTTGGGGGGGGGAGAAAAAAAAGCAGCCTCAAAGCTTAAGATCCGTCAGGTTCAAATTTCCATCATGGGCCGAGGCCATTCGGTGACCCCTCACTAATCGTTCGGATTTTTCCGCTCGGGTTCGTCACTTTCCGCTCTCTTCATATTAGTTCCCACGCACTCTCCTTCCCTGCGCCGTGCTGAGCTGGAAAATGGCTGTGTGAGGGAGCAGGGAGTTAAGGACGGGAAAAGAAAGAAAGAGCGAGAGCAAGAAGGCGAAGTAAGAAGTGAACGGAGGGGTTTGCTGGAAGTTCAGTGCACACCGAGGAGGCATCGTCCGCAGATAAGGCGCCACACGGACTCTGGTCTCTTAACTTGTTAAAGTGTTAAAGCGCCGCAGCCAAAAGTGAGAAGAGTCAAGAAATATCCGCGGGTGAGTTTTTCCAAGTTATTGCACATTTCCAGTACAGCAAGGCAGCAGCCACTGTACTGGAAAATGGTGGAAGCGCTGCAAGTGTGCTCTCCGCACGCAGCTCCATGCTGTTGACTTGTGCCTTACTTTTTAAAGTTTAAACTCAAGATTTTTTCCCCGTGTTTGTTTTGTGTATGTTTTGCGCTGAACACATTGCACCAAAGAGCGATTTTTTTATTCGTGCAGCATGTTGCTCGAGGCTCGCGCTTGTCGACAGTTGACGTGTATCAAATGTCCGTTAAGTTACTGTAACATTAACATTTATTTTGTTTTAAGTTGCTTTAGGCTCGAATTAGTTAATTATTGTTTGAGTTTGTTGTTTACTCCTGATATGAATGTGATAAAGACGACTTTTACAGGCTAGTAGCTCCTGAAGTTGACACTTAATGCATTTAAACCTCCGAGTTTAGAGTTGTTGTTGTTGTTTTTCTGTGTAGCTTCATGCTAAAATTCAAATGTTTTAGATGTTAAAATTGAAAAAGTTGCACTGCAAAAGTTACAAGTCAAACGTTGCTATGTCCCTGTGTACAACACTGGTAGTATGTGGTACACTATAATAGTGCCTTTACATTGACTGCAGACTGCAGGCGGCCATGCAGTGTGGAGGCCTCACATAGCTGAGGGCCTGACATGATGTGTGTTATGTCCCTGGTTTGAGTATTTAGCATGCATCAAGGAGTTAATGGAAATTGTGCCACTTTCATAATAAGAGGTGCCACTAAACAGTGTGGAGACACCCCCCTCCTCCCTACCCCCCTCCTCTTGTAATTACTGAATCCAGTATTATGCAACCAAATGTCAATCCTCCATTATGCTGCTTTATCAGTGTGAAGCATGACTTGTGGCAAAAGCCTCCATTCTTTCTCTAAATGTCTTAAAATGCTCTGAATGACTTGCAGGGCTTGTTGCATTAAAACTTCCAAAAGAAGTGGAGCTTCGCAAAATGCCAAGTGTCACTTCTCAGAGGGGCTGAATAAAAAAAATGTAAGCTAACTTCAAGTTCCACCTGACGCAGTACAGCTGTGTCATTTATTTTTTGTTATATGTCCTTCAGCTGGGGGACCCAGTTAAACTGAAATGGTGTTATTTGATCAAAATAGCAACAGAATACGGCTTTAAGGCCAGTTTAGGCATGACTACACTGAACGTGCTGGAGACTCTCAGCTGAGATTTGTACCAAAGAAAAACCAAGCATCTGATAATTTACCAAAGAACGGCTTTCTTAACTCTCCAGGGAGATAAATGAGCCTATTTGGATTCTGAACCTGCCACCTTCATGGTTGTTGAGACCATGTCAGTGACATGTTGACTGATTTTCCTCTGCTTATTTCTATGATCCAGTAAAAAGGTTCAGAGCATAAAATATTTTTATAGTATCAGAATGTAAAATGACAGACTGGAAACGAGACAAATGCACCCATTGACTGTCAAGTTAAATAAATTTGCTGTAATTGCTACTTAATTTGTATTATCACATTACCAAGCAAGTAAAACTGGTTCCTTGATAATCTTTCTGTGTCACAATGTCATAAGTATTTGACTATTAGTACACAGTCATTGGTGCGTGTTGCGATTGAGACCACTGTATGTCACCGACACATTTTTATGTTTGATGTAATAGAATTGGTTATGGAGAAGTTGATGTGCAGTTTTATATATTTATATTTAACTTGTGCAGGGCACATAGGTATATGTTTTAAAAACCAAGAGAAATGCAATAATCTGGGTGAAAGTATGAGCTTAACTAACGACCACATGCAAACTACACAGCAAAAAAAGGCTCATGCTATTTTCAAGTGGTGCAGACTTTGGAGGTTTATCAGATTTTTCTTTCTTTGTCGCAGTCAATTCAACATTGTGATCGCATTGACTTAAAGTAGCATTTTTTTTAACCATCTGAGGTGTGGAACAGCCCCCATTTCACATCTTCTGATAAATACAGTAAGTCGTCATTAATTAACAGAGCCTTGTGGCACAGTTGACTTTGCAGAACAGTGTCGTCTCAGTGCTGCATAATCTTTGTAGCAGATGTTTCTATTTAGCAAAGTCAGCTTTTCAGCTTCATTAAGGACAGATAGAATTCAGGTGAAAGTAACTTGAATTATAAAACTCCTAATCCCCTGTTGTAGGCTGAAAAATAAGTCCTCACAAGCTTCTGTGTTGTTGGCTCGTCCTCCCTGCCTGTGGCGCAGTAGATTTTTCATTTCCATGTGGACAGATGGCCCGAGGCCAGGCTGCATGCGTGGTGGCTCTGTAGTCAGCTCCTCACCAGCAGGGCCGCAAAGGGCCAATGCATAAACAAACTTTAAAGAAATAACTGTGTCCATGTTAATGTCTGAACTTTGTACACTGCATTTATTTGTCTCAGAACAACAGGAAACTGGTCCATGTGAAATCCATAAACAGTGTCTCCGAGACTTGCAACAATGTGCAGCCTCACGTTTTGTTTTTTTTATCCTTTTATAAAGACGGTTTAAGACTACATTGTTAAACTCATCAACTCTTCAGCTCTTCATGAAAAATCGTTACATGCAGCCGTGGGGTGAGCTGCTGCCGATATTTGGACTGGATTTGCCAAGGCATGTTTCCCTTCAAGCTTTCATAGATATGGTGAAAATTATGGGTTCACAAAATTTTACACTGACCTACATAGAGATGTGACTGTTGATGAAACGCACAAAAAAAAAAGTCACAATTGACAATGTGGTGGAGTGAAAAGTAAAAGATGAACACTCCCTCAGGTCTACAGAGAAACTTGTTCATCTGCATTGGTAGCAGATCGCTGGCTGATAGATGGACGGGAAATTATTAGCAAACATATATTCAGGTTTGTTTCGTGTAGGTTATTTAATATATAGTAAGTGAAGATGGAAAACCTGCTGTGCCAGTGTATTGACTGATATTAGGTTATTGCACATATATCAGTATTGGCGTTTATGTTGGCCAATAACTAACAAGTTACAAAGTTTCCACCAGAGAGCACTGACAAGTTTGTTTTTTAAAACATCGCAGTAAAAAATCAAAGGGATCTGTATCTAGATTGTTTGTTATGAGATAATGTTAAAGAAAATTATATATCGGCCAAATTTTCATCATCACATTTTTTAAAACTTCCAAATATCGATATCAATATTGGCCTCAAAACTCGGTATTGGACGGGCTATATTAATATGATTACATTAATTGTATAATGATGTGTTGTGTTGATGGTCGATAGGACAATACATATGGTCAATCAATGAATTTACCATCAGAGATTTTCCCATAGCATTTATACTGTGGTAGGTGTCACTTAAATATCTGTAGTTTTCTCTACATTATATGTAACCTTTACCTTGATCTGCAAGGGTCAGTATTTCATTTACTGGATCAGCTGAAAAACATACAGTTTCTGGGTTGTTTTTTTTTTTTTTTTTAATCCATTGACAGTTTTTCAATTGATTTTCTCGAAATTAATTAAAAATTATTTATTGTCATATTAACAACATGCCATATCAACATCATATCAAAATAAAATTACATATAACGTGGTAGATGGTTTAACCAGCATTGGTCATCCTAATATCTTGTTACACGTCTACATAATATAGAGTAGGGCTGTTATTGGACTTCATGAAAAATGTGATTCTCAGTCTCAGGTGACATCCTCCCGTTTTTTGTTTTGTTGGATTAGCCTTCCAAAACCAAACCATATTATTTTATCAAAGATTTCCATCATATAAAACAGATCAAAGCATCAAATACTCACATTACACAAACTGGAATCATCAGATGTTTGGCATTTTTCCTTGAAAAAAAAATTTTAAGCAATTCATTGTTTTCAAAAATTAGCAGTTAAGTTTCTGCTCAACAACAAATCGGTTAATCAGCTAATTATTTATTTATACGTCCTAACGAACTACCTCACATTTTTCATATGAATATTAGAGACCCACAGTGAAGAAATCTTTTGGTTCAAGTCATATTTATTGGTCTACAAGCAGTGACAGTAGCTCGTTATCACTCGACTGTGTTAGTGATGCTCTGAATAGCTTATTTGCCAGTTTACATTATTACTGGTGTTTAATGAACAGGTCAGAGCTCCACTGGCTGACTAAACGCATCAAGAGTCATTCGATGTCTGCAGACAGCACAGTAAAGGCTAGATGCAATTTTAGTTCAATCGGGGTCTTGCTTTCCCCACAGTGAAATGTCTGAAATAACAAGTATGAAATCATAAGAATAATAACTTATAGTTACTCTGGAAGTATTGTGTGTATTGTGTCTTTTAATTAATCTGTATAATGAATAGATGTTACTTATTTACTAGATATCGGATTACTTCGGTATAATTCCAGCCCTTTTGAGTTAATTTTTGTCATTATTTGTCATGATTTTTGAGCAAATAATCACCACATTATGTCAGAAAAACAAATATCTCCTTTAATCCCTTCGCCCGACTTCAACATGACTCTCTCCAATCACACTCAGCCTTCAGTTTGTCCATGTTATGTTTCTCATCATTATCCTGTGGCAGTTTCATTTAATTTAAACAATCATTTCATCACGGTGATTGAAGAATCTTCAAGGCTGCACAGATGAAAAAAGTCAAGTGCGTGGGAAAAGGTGGAGTTGTTTGGGTCAGATGTTTGATCACTGCCTAGATACATTTTCTAATATTAGAACATTTCCTTGATTTGCCCGGCTTCTTTGGTGACTGGGGAGCACATGGCCAGAGCAGCAGCCAATCAGAGTGCAGGATAAGCTTTCCCTCTCTCTAGCAACAGTGAGTTACTTGCTGCCTATTCATTAATTATTTTCCTGTGGTCTCCCTCAGCCGTTTGGACTCTGCTGATAGCAAAGTGCTCCGTCTCTCAGTCTCACTGTTTTTTTCACTGCTTTCTGTCGCTCTCTGCTCTGACTGAATAAAAAGTCTTTTTTTAAAAAAAAAAAAAAAAAAAAGGGATGGATCCAGTGACGCTGAGCTTGCCAACTGGTGCTGCTGCCTTGAACTGTGAGCTACTACAACAGTATGAGACCAGGACTGTCACAGAGATGACTCTTCTCTCACCTCGCACGACTTTCTCTGCCTTGGAACTAAACAGTAAAAAAGGATTACTGAATAAGAGCGCTCCGTTTGCTCTGCTTTTTCTTCTACTCTGTCTTCGTCTTGTTTTTGCTTCTTTTCTGCAGCAGCGCTTCGACTATAAACAAATAAAACATGGCAACTGGAAAAACGACTGGACTTTTTCGCTGGCTGCGGATGGGGGGGTTGACAGTTGGAGGCAGGACTCTGTGTTTGGGAGAGGTGGGGGGGGTGAAGAGCAGGTGGAGAGAGG
>NW_019525419.1:604818-687598 GCF_002814215.2 Seriola lalandi dorsalis | reverse complement strand
GGGGGGGTTATGGTGGTGTGAGGATTGCGGGCTGTGGTTGGGTATGCCAGTGCCACGTGTCTAGCCTGGCACCTCTTGCTTCTCGACTCGAAGGATGTTGGACTGAGAGTCTGGCTGAGCCTGTCGGGCTTCTCTCTGAACCAAAAGTGGGGTGAGTGTTGCACTCTGCTGCATCCTGTTATCACGATAAATCTTAAACCTTTATTTAACAAGATGATATTCTTACATGCGAAGGTTTGCAGTGAATGTACGTTTGCTTTCCGAATGTGGTGGGGGGACAGAGGATAATCTAGACTAAGGTTCGAAAGCAATGGTCCTTGGCATTCAAAGATGCAAACCGGAGGTTTAGGTTTATTTTTTATGCTTTCGCCTAATTTTATTTAAGCGTCTGCAATGCATCACTCTAAACATTGTCCATTCAGGAACGTTTTTGAAATGATTGCACAACATCGGGCCTCGCAAACCAGGCCTATGGTTATTTGGATTTGGACATTTTGGGAAATTGCCCCAAATAGCTCCTCAGTCTTGGCATAGAAGACCAAAACTTCCATCCACCTTCCTGTCGCTTTCACCCTCCTTCTCTACCTGCTTCATCTCCTCACTGACATCCTTTCATCCCGTCCAGGGAGGTTAACAGGACCATTGTCCTCGGTTGGTCCACAGACCACAGATGTCGTACTTAATCTGGAAACCCTAATCTCTCTCTTCCTCGCCCACTGTCTCGTTTCTCAGTATATTTTCCATTTTGAATTTTACTCTTGCTGTATATATTTTTTTTTTCTCCGCTCAAATCTCAGATGACCAAACAAGATAAATGAATTTTCCATATTTTATTGCGGACATCATAATATAGTGTTTTCAACTGCAGAAATTTGGATTTTTTGAATCGTCTGTCTGATGGTTCTGATGAATTTGGTTTACTAGAACCATTTACACTTATAAAATTGATCCTTTTGAAACTGTTATGATGCTATTTTACAGTAATAATTGCGCATTTGAGCTTGGCATATTATTGGGCCTTGCGATCATCTGTATCAGAGAATATTCGTTTTGGGTCCATGGGTTGACCTTTTGCTATATATTGACACTATGATGTAATGCACTAGAATGGGTGTTATTTTATTTGCTTCTAAGTGGTGTTTTATGATATTGTGCCGGTCCTTGGATGCTCAGTTGACCGTCCAATTGGTATTCTCATCCAGAATACACTTGGTACAGTATGATATAGCTATTTTGACAGAATGAAGCCGGAAATATATCTGAGGCATCACAGATCTGCCTTTTTTGTCTCCTAAGGAGAGTAAACTGTTGCAAAAGGTTCTGCATGTTTCAGAAAATTCTGGTTACCCTAGAGCCATGGTGCAGGTCTTAGTTACTTCTGCATGCTCATTCTGCGAATTTCTTCTCAATTTTGCATGAATTTCTTCGAATCCTGTTTATGGTACGTTGTTGTGTAAGTTGAAGGGACATTAATTTCACAGTAAAACTTCTTGTTCCTGTGGAAAGTGTGATGCGTCAGTTAAGGCAATGAGTGTGTGAATGTAGAGTGGAGGGAATGGAGGCTCTCGTCCAGGGACCCAGTCTGCTGTTGGTTATGACGCAGCAGCATCATCCGATCTCTCTGTCCTAACCGAAGACTGCACAAACGCATGGAGCTGCTGCAGTTCGCCATTTTCATGCACCGCTTTAAGCTTTGTTTCACATAGATATGGGCCGCTTCACTTATGGCTATTTATCGAATAGAATCGACCTGTAATCACAATTCATTCTTATTTTTCAGTGTTTTTATTATCGTTAATTTTCAGACTAATTTCAAATATTTTTTTCCTCTTTTCTCAATTTTTTTTTTGGCTTTTTATGTTGTGCAGGTCGGTCATAATCCCTGTCCAGAACATGTGGGACCCTGAGAGAACTGAAGAGGATTAAAGACCATCCCACTCTGCCACTCGTCCTCCAATCAGACCACTTCATTTGACCGTGGAGAGCCAACGACACAGGGCCCTCGACTGGCAAAGACTTTTACCCGGCTGCTCCAATAGCACCCAGCCAGCAGGTTTTCGCTGCTTGAAAGAGCATGTTGCCAACGCTCTCCCTCTGCTCCATCATCTGGCTCAACCGGGGAATCAAGCTGAGGAAAGTGCACCAGGCCACCAACACCGGTCAGGTCTGAAACCGCTGCAGTCACAGACATAACAGCAGCAGAACGCTACCTTACCGACTTTTGAAAATGCTTCTAAGCTTCGGGTGACTCCCCCTCCTCCCCTCATCCCCCCCCCGACCCCCTCCCTCGAGCCACCCATCTAACATCCAACACCAGAATTTAGTGACTCAACAGCCTTTTTCGGTTTCTGAGGAGGATTTCTGTAAAGCCGAAGCCTGTTGTTGCAGTAGCACTCGGGCTGCACCATCTAATCCTCTATTTGGTGGCCATTTTGATTTTGTTGTCTCCCTAACAAAATGGCGGCGGAAGGTTTTCAGTACCGTGCCCTCTACGCATTTACCAAGGACCAGGAAGAGGACCTGGATCTGCAGCCTGGAGACGTCCTGACAGTCAGCAAGGCCTCTCTGCTGTCCATGGAGAACTACCAGGAGGGCTGTGAGGAGCAGCCGGAGCACCTGGGCTGGCTCCTCGGGTATAACGAGCGCACCAAGCAGAGAGGCGACTTCCCTGGGACCTATGTTGAGTACGTGGGCCCCGTCAAGATGGTGCTCCCATCGAGTCAACCCAGGTCCCAGCGGCCACTCCCTGCTGCTCCCAGATCAGAATCGTCTCAAGGTAAGGACGTTTTCACACTGACAATGTCTGTCACGTGGTTTTTCTCAGGTGCGTTGCTGCACGATAGGTCCGTCATTTTCTTATAATTTGTTGCACCATACCATTGTGAATTTGAAGGCGTCCTTACAATATAGTGTAACAACATTATAAATATATGAATTATTATATATAAAAGATCTCTATGAGGAAACAGCACAGAATTGAATTGACTTCTCATTATTTAAATGAAAAAAATATAATACAATGTGATGTTGTCTGTGAATTTCACTTTATGCAACATCACAATGAGTTATTGAACTCTTCCAGAACGATTACTGTGCATTTTTCAAACAAACTCGCTCTCCTTTTTCTACATGCAGTTTTTTGTGTTTATTTTTCCTAATTGTCCTACACCGTTTTTCCAACTCAGTTAATTGTATATATTAAATTTAGTTTATTTGTTTGTAAGGCTCAAGTATGCAGAAGGTATCCAATTAGAAAGCAGTAACATAACAGTCAATCATGTTCAGTCATGCATCCTCTTTTGCTTTGTGTGTGTCCTTATTCTTCTCAGGATATTTTTATAAAGACTTTTATTGCAAACAAACTAAAGCAAATTTTCCTTGACATAGCTTTTAACTACAGAACTTCCACTCAACACTACACTTGCCTTTTGTCACTTCTCTTGGTCATTGACTTTCAGTGTGCAGAATGATGTATGTACACAGTCTGTTTTCACACTCATCTGCTGAAGGGGGAGAAAGTTTTTCTGTGCTCACTTTAAAGATGTAAAGAGTTTAAGATGTATGTTTACAAGGTGGTTTTGTGACTTGTGACAGTCTTGGTCCAGTATGCAACTTACAAAGCTGTTTAAACTTGAGTTGTTCAGAATTTACCACAAACACACAGAGAGAACTTTCCAGTGAAGAGTCATCATCAGCTGTTACATTTTTGAATTGAAAAATATTTGCATTTTCAGAGATTCTGTTTTTTTTTCATGAGGGAGAAAGAGGAAGAAGTCATTGAACTTTTTTGAGGAATAAAAACATTTATATATAAAACATTTCTTCAATCGATGCCTGTCGTATGTTAGTTGGCGTAGTCGTGGGTTTCTGGTCAACCACTTTGGGAGTTTTGATGGGGCTCCCACATTTGGCAGTGACCTTGAGCTGACCCTTTAATCTATACTTAAAACACGTCATAAGCCTTACCTCTTTGGAAGCACAGCTAACCAAACTCTCTGCCGAATAATAAAGGGCTAATCCATCTACTTACTGGACTCTCCTGTACAGGTCTGCCCAGTGATTCTGTCCGTCTGTGTGGCCCTCTTTACATTCGACGTTAACATGTGTCTTTGACATTCCAAACTGCATCTGGGCTTATCTGCACAAAAATGCCTGCCGCTCCCTCATTGTGATCTCTTATTGACCCCTCTTCTCAACTGTGAGTAAAGGATTGCACAGGCAGGAGGGGTTGCAAGGACTATTTTCAACTCTGCTATGACCAAGACAAGAGATATGAGGGGCATTTTTGACATTCAAAAGTTAAACTTACTTACCGACATATCGAGAAAGACTAATGTTTTGATAGGTGTGTTTGTATTTAGTGCAAATTGAGAGTTATCTGACAGTTCAGGGAATACAATGTCACGTGTTTTTAATCAGAGATAAGTGTTCTTTCACACCTCTCTTCACTCCCATGACTCTGGGAAAATAGGCCTGTCTGATATTTATTCATAATGGTAAGAGCCTGCTTTCAGCTACAACTGTGTCCAAGTCAAATATAGTCTTGGCATGGATTGGTCGACCTTAGCAAGCTCAACTTCAAGTAAAAACTTTGATTTGTAACCAAAGTTCCTCTGCTCTTCCAAGATTTCCATCATTTTCTCCTAATTTGCATTCCCATGCTTTTGGCTTCAGCTGGAAAAGATGCATAGGGCCAAAATAGATAAATAGAAGTTTTAATATCATTCTACATATGAAACCAGACATTCCTCTTCTGCCAAAAGCTGTATTCTCTTCAATTCCTCCATGCTTTCTTTATGACAGATGGGCTAAGTACCACTCTGAGCACGTAGGCTGTGAACTCTGAATTACCTCTGGTTGAGCCAATTGGCTATTCATCGTGTACAACAAAGTACACTGGGCCTCATTCAGATTCATTTCTCGGTATTTTTCTCTGAAAAGTCCTAAAAAGCCAGTGATATCGTAGCTGCAGCACAAATCTGTCCAGAACTCTTATCAAATGAGATTTGTCCTTGCCAACAGTAAAATAAAAACCTGAGAGTGAAAGTGATGTATTGGTGAATAAAGCACAGGCCTTAACCTTCTCCAGCAGAGGCAGGTGAGGAGGAGAACAGTATCCTCGCACTTTGACAGACAGTGAGACAAACCAGTTGGGCAGCTGGCGTTTGTGTCTGTGATTTGGAGAGACAGGGGCAGAGGAACCAAGTGAAACCCTGAGAGAGAGAGAGAGAGAGAGAGAGAGAGAGAGATAGAGAGATAGAGAAAGAGAGAGGAGGGGAAAGTGATGTGAGAGGTTGGGGGTGCGGGTGCGGGGGTAATTTTACAAATATCATCCTCATTTCCCTGAAGGAACAGAGGCCCTGGTCGTTGTGTGAATAGAGCTATTGTTAGCATGGCCCGTTTACTATTCACAGGGATCGTAACATTTGGCATCGAGGGGCAGTACTACGGCCCAGTGGTCAGGAAAGTTGACCGAGTTACAGGTTTGATCCCAGTGTCCATCCTGTAACATAGAGCTGAATGAAATACAACAAATTAAACATTAATTTGTTTGTCTGAACTGCAGTGTTACAACACACAACTTTTTAGCAGTTTATTTGCTTTTAGAAGGAAAGTGTGAGTAAGGGGAAACGCTGCCGCACTTTGAAACACCTGCACACAAAACAGCATGATATTGGATGAAATGCAGTAAGAGATCTGTAACTTGGTTACTGTAAAACCCACATTTACATGCAGCTGGTTCGTTATCAGATTTCTGCCCAGCCCCAACAACACCAACACTGGAACATCAGAAGTTTATTAGTGATATTTATGAATTCAGATTGACACTGAGAGGCTAATTCTGTAGTGACACAGATTTCTTCCTTGCTGTTAGACGTGCAAATGTTGAAAATTGTGTAGCGAGACTAATTTATTTTATTTTCAGTTAGTCAGACTTTTGATAGTAATTGTGGTTTGTACAGCTACAATTAATAATCCTTTCTTCACTATGCTCTGCTGCTACAGCAACACTCGGTCAGGAGTCTTTGTCATGCAAATGCACACATGTAAAACCCGGTTATGTGTAGACAAAAAAAAAAAATCAGGTTTCTTTTGCAGAAAAGTTACCGTTTACCAGGTTTTTCTTAATCCCTTACCCCTGTTAAAGAAACCAGGTTTCTCATTTGCATTTAAGAAATCAGGTTACTGCAGTATGTCAACAACAGCCTGGCTACTTAAGTGCATGTAAATGTACCAATGTTTCAAAATGCAGATGCAAATGGCTTTTCTTCTGTCTAACATTGCATAGTAATGGGAGGATTCTGGATCAGCAGGTGATATTTAGTGTAAATATCATTAAAGAACAAGTGCAGCTGCGGTTCTACTGATGTATGCACCTACACCTACACATGAATGTTATGGGTAGATTTTTTTGTGTGTTTTATTGTTGTGTATATAGAAATTAAATGTAAAAAAAAAAGACACTCTTTCTCAACATTAGTCAGCCTTTCTTGTGATTTGTGTTTTTACGTGTTGTATTGGCCAAGTTTCCACACTTCAAACCAGTTTGTTAGAATCAATTTTGGTGATCTAAAACGTATCATGTTACGAGGTGCATATTTCTTCAGCACAACTAGGAAACAAATTAAAGACACATAACTTTTCTCAACTTGCAGCAGAAATAATTGTACAAACTCAGAGTTTTTTTTTGTTGCATTCCCTCCTTTCGCTCTCTCCTCTCCCTGGCCTCACTTTAACTGCCTGCTGAAGTGAACCATGGCTTGGCATTTTTGCAAACTCCTCCCTTCATACTCCCTCTCTCTCTCTCTCTCTCACTCCCTCCCTCCCTCCTCTCTCCTTCTCTCCCCCTTCTCTCCCATCCTCCCTTCCTTTTTGCAGCCTCTCTCCCTGATTCACATACACGTCTGATACTGTCTCTGGGCAGCTATAAACCATGTTAGCGGGGCCAGTTCTCAGAAAGGAGAGGCCTCCGCTCACTCTGCACTCCCCGTGCCTTACCAGGAAAACACTTTCAAAGAACCCATGGAGGGGCTGGGAGAGGGGCTGAAACAGTAGAGAAAGAGAATGGGAAAGATATGGAGAGGTGGAAAGGGAGGGAGTCGAGGGCCACGGTGTAAGCCAAGGCCACCCTATCCAACTGCAAATATAGGAACCAGCTGTATTTGGTTTCTCTTCTGACTGTTGTATTATTCTCCTGGACTTCAGTAAATTTAGCATGTTAGTTTGCAGAGCTATAGAAAATTTTATTTTCTGGAGGATTTCTTTACCGCCAGAGCAGCAAATGAGAACTCATTTAAGCGTGAAGTTGTCTCACTGAAAGATTAATGGCTTTAGCAAACCAGAAACACAGTAAAGTACATTTTGTACAGTTTCTTACTGAAGGCAGGAGTGAAATAAAGTCAAAGCTCCTGTTTGCTTTGACAGAATGATACCACCAAAGCATTTATACTTGACTATGTGGATTTTTTGTCCTAACAATAATGATAACCATGCTAAAGAGGGCTAGGAACCAAATCATGCTACAGAAGCAGATCTGTACTTTTCTTCTCGGGGCTAAATCTCCAACTCACCATTACATTCATGTGCGTGTGGCAGTGATCTGAAAACTGTTCATTTATGTATTCAAGCCCAGGGTTACGCTTGAAACAAACTAGTTTGTACAAGGTATTGACCAACCATGTCCAAAGGCAAAAGTGTTTATAGCTGTTCGAAGGTGTATGTGTATGTATGTTCGAAGGTGGTGTAAACCTGTCGCAGAGCATGGAGAGACATTACACACATTAAATTACGATAACAGCACAGACTTTTTTTTTTTTACCTAATCTCTTCAAAGGCATTCATAGCGTTGCACTCGTTTGTGCATATGAAAGGTGACGAAGAAGTTGTGTGAAGAATTAGAAAAGAAAGTTGGTGAGAGAAGTAGCATGGTCAGCCAGTTGCTGGGTGAAGTGGGCATGAATGTTGGCTTGTTGGTTGTCAGGCACAGCAGCCACAACTCTTACCACTTTCAGACGTTGTTCAACAATTTGACTCACTGACTGACTGATAAAGTTACACCATTTGTCAGCCGGATGCCACATGACTGAGTGATAAAGTTGCACCATTGGTCGGAGTTTTGGAGTTTTCTCGTCGGTTGTTGTTCATTCAACATGAATTGGCACGAATAGTTTCTCGAACATCCTCGGCGAGTTTACAGGTGGTATTGCCAAATTAGCCACTTTGATACTAGATTTAACAACTTATCAACATGTAGTCTTAATGTGCTGCGTTTCAGTCTCTGTTTAAAACTTGTTCTGTGAAAAACATGTAAATGCAAACAGCTTTATTGGAAATTCGGCTGTATTAAAATACTGTATATGTGAGCACAGAGAATAGCAGAGGAGCAAACAGATAAAGGGGCTGAATGCAAATACGACATGACGGCTTCATTAATATGCTCATTAGCGTATTACATCATTTTTTACATCATTTACAGCATTTCCACAACAATTTTCAACTGCAACCTCAATTTTGCACATTGACATACACAGTCCAGCCACAGATAAGGTTTTGATGTAGTCTTGCGACTGTATATGTTTGACTGTAACCTTTAAAATTCTCTAGTCATGTTGCATTAAAAACCTCTCAATCAGCCTGCTATTACATGTTTTATTGCACATTTCTGCATTAATCTCCTCTGAGTTTGCACCTGCAGGCCTATAAAACCAGATCCAGCGTGGTGTGCAGATCACCTGTGTTTGACTTGGTTGCAGGGGCTCACTTGTACACGTGTAGCTTTGAAGCATGTTGTGACAGAGGAGTGGATGGTGTTTCTGGTCATGATGTATTGCCTGTCTGCATAGTTGGGATGCAGTGAAGACATGTAGCAGTGAAACCTGACCAGCAGCATACACACTGTTACACACCATTCGTGAGCCAGACACCAACTGGCCTTGTCACCACTGCACATGAGAAACACATGCTTGGAGTAAACGGCATGGTTCAAAAGTGTTTTAGCAAATTCTGTCCTCATTTGTTGATAAAGGTGTTTACTTTCAATACGGCCTTGAATATTTATGTGCTTTGGGAAGCCAGTGGAACCTCAGTAACGCACTTACACGAGGTGAAATAATGCAGATAGTAAATAAGAGAACATTTCAGCGGAAATATTCAACTTAGTCTTCTATTGTCCAGTCAAAATTAATTACTCTATTAGTTGTTGGGCATTTGGTGTTTATTCAGCAGTATTCTTCTTTCTTAATCTTAGAAAGCTTAAAAAAGCATAAATTGATTTCTCAACCCTGCCCTCCTCAAACCACTGAAGAAGAGTCTCTGAGACACGTGAAAACCCTTGATCACGATCACTTTGATAATTGTAAAATAAAAATATTATTTTTTCAGTGGTCACTTATAGCTGTGACTTTCCTGGCTTGATATTTTTTCAATCCTCAATTGCCAGTATATGAATTATATATCACAGTGTTGTGTCAAATAACAGCCTGAAATCCAAAGTTTTTCCCACATATAGAAATGATAATTAGTTGTACCGGTAGCGGTGCTTGAAATGCATACCATAACTTCTGTTCAATAATAAGACATTCACATAAAATCAGCACAAATCCGCAGTGTTGCAGTTAAGGTGAGGAAATTCCTGAGGTTTAATTCGACCAGTGAAATCCTGTGAATGAATTCATGCTGTATCTCTGCACTTGGAGAAGCTTAATTTTCTGACACACAGCTCTGAGAGGGAGAATGCAGCAGAGCCAGCTACGTATTACATAAGCATACTGATGCAGAAGATACAGAGCAAATATTTTGCTTTGCATAGCTTTCCTTCATCCAGTCTACTTTTGCCTGTCTGCTGCTTGCCTTGGACTGAGTGAGTGGGTCAGTGTAAACACACAAAGACAGGATCTGCAACATTCATTCGACCTTCACGCTTTCAGCTTCATGTGTGGACAGCAGCACACACAACACGTGACTCTGTAGGTTTTTCTCACTAACATAGATGTTGTTGAATGAGTCCGTTTGATCATAATGTACTTGCTGTAATGACTTTATCAAAGCTTCTATGGAGGAAAATTGAAAACACAGTCATGAGATCTTGTCCGTAAGAATCTCTTACAATGGATGCATGCATCGACTACACTTATAGCCTCAAATGCACCAGGACTCACTGGGTAAAGTGAGAGTGCAAAACTACACTCTTTCATGTTTTTTTTCCTCTTTATCTCTTTCTCCCTCTTTCTCTCTCTCTGTTTCTCCCATCGGCTACGTCTCAGGACATGTCAAGTCATATGCCTCTCTCTGTCTCTCTCTCTCTCTCTGTCTCTCTCTCTCTCTCTCTCTGTCTCTCTCTCTGTCTCTCTCTCTCTCTCTTTTCCCATATCTTTCCAAAACCCTGAGAAGACTCCAGGGATACAGCTGCTTTTTGCAGAAAAAAGAAAAGACTCCTTCTTTTCACAAAAGTCAGAGTTTGCACTTTTTTTTCTTTTTGAGCAAAGAGAAATATACAATGAAATAAATGTTTATGTTTTTTTTTATGTAGGAGTGAGAAAGTTCCTTCCTCTTGGGAAAAATATGGCAATTCATGTTTTTCTCCCTTCTCTCCTCCCAATTAGTTGGAATGTGTTCATTTTTGTGGTTTTATAGCCTGTGCATGTACTTATTTCCCTGTTTCGTGTCATTTCCCTGTTTTATTGCCTGTAGCCTGCCTAAACACAACTGTTCCATGAGGGTTGGCTCTTGCTCTCTTGTACTGAATAATTAATACATTCTGCTTTCTAAAGCAATGGAATTTGCATTTTGCTGCATCTGTATTTATGTCAATCCAGTCTTACTTTGACGGTGCTTATTTTTTCTGACAGCAATTCTATAATTAAATAAAGGCATAGAATTAGCAGTATGGAAACTGAATTGGTCCGTGAAGTTGAAGTAATTTTTCACAGCTGTACATCAAGGAATTTCATGATATGTGAAACAGTTAAGTGTTGATGGTTTGTGTAAACTGTCAACCAGCGTTGATTGTGTGCTTAAATGCCAAATGCATCATATTTTACCAAACAAGGACCTCCAGTGGCCATGTGGATTCTCTTATCTGTCATAGTATGACTTTGTTATAGAGGTGTAAGAAATTGGAGTGGTTGGTTGGTTCAGCAAAGCTTGTGACTATGACAAAGCTTACTCCCTTTGTTGGGTTCTGATCGCCAGTTTCGGATTTGAAAAAGATTCTGCCTGATTTCCTGAGCCCCAAAGCTAAGGAACTCTCCTCGCTGCAGTGACAACATAAATAAACATAGCCGGATTCTCATTTTAATGCCGGAGGTTACTCGCCAAAATGCAAGAATGAAACTTTGGTTTCAGCCAGCCTGTCTCTGTCCTCAAACCAAAGATTTGTTAGGTAAAAGAAGCAGCAATCTGTAACATCAAATCCTGCTTCACAGTATTACAAATCACTTTACAGTGTTTTGGTGTCTGAGAAGCCTTAAAACTCGTGGATACATTACTGAAATTAGACTTCTTGTATTGTATTTCATCTTCTCATCAACTCAGCCCCTCGTGTTGTTTTAACAAAGAGCTGTTTTTATGCGTGCACGCTGGCGACAGCCAGGGCCAGAGGCATTATGTTTTTAGGTTATCTGTTCATACGTCCATAAATCCCATTCTCGTGAACCTGATATCTCAGTAACACCTTGAGGGAATTTCTTCAAATTTGGTACAAATGTTCACTTAGACTCAAGGATGAACTGATTAGGTTTTGGTGGGCAAAGGCCGAAGTCATGTGACCCAACAAAGCAGGTTTTTGGCCATAACTCATGAATTAAAAAGCTAATTAAAATGCAATTTAACCTGAATGTGAAAAAATTATTTTAGTGATGACATTTTATATCCAAAAGGTCAAAGGTCAACTTCACTGCGCCATCATGATGTTCTGCAAAAGCACTACTGGCTATTAGTCAAAGCTGTAACTCAGGAACTCCTGCAACTTGGCTGGTTGGCGGAGGCATACAACCGCGAGACAGTGTTGGTCTAAACACCAGGTCAGAGAGGAGACACAAGAAACTGCCATCAGTCAACATTAGTTTCTTTTAACCATGAGCACAATCTGTCCCTAAGTAGTTTTTATGCCTGAACTAAAGTAAACCTTAACCACTGCCGATAGGGGAGCCAGATCAGAAAATGCTCATGAGTTGTTTCGGAGGGCAATAACAAATGACGTATTTTAATGTTTCGTTTGTAAAAACTGTACAGCACAATTAAGAGAGAGAGATACTGTGAGGAGAGGGGGGGGGGGTCTTCTAGCCACAATGGGCAACAGGGATAAGGAAGAGGCAGAGGTCTGTTTGTGTGCTCGCTAGAGACCTGGAGACTCTGCCAGGCAAAGTTTCCATGTTAAACTGGCAGGCATGGAGACCGAGAGGGAGAGAGAGAGAGGGAGAGGAAAAACAGAGATAGATCGCATAATAAACTAGTAAATGAGACCAAAAGGGAGGAAAAGAAAGAAGGAGCAAGAGAGAAAGTCCAGCAAGAGCAAGAATGCAATAGAGCAAAAGAAAGAGAGAGCGAGGGAGTGAGGGAGTGAGGGCCAGAGACAGAACAAGAACCAGGGGGGTGGGGGGACGGAATGTGCTGACGCGGCGTTTCTTGTTTGAACTCCCCAAATTAATAATCAGCAGCGGTTTAGCCGAGCTGTGCCAGGAACAGGAGCCTACTGCCAAGCCCCAGCCAGGCCAGGCCCTCCCTGCTCCCAGTGTTACCCCCACCCCTCACCCCCTACCTCCCCCCTACTCAACCCCCAGCTCACAGCCCTGCTCGGGGGCCGAATAGGAGGCGCTGCCTGTCTGCCTTTCCTGGTCGGGCCGGGCCTGGCACACTGCCACAGGGCTTTTGCTTGTTCAGGAGTTTTGATTAAATCCTTTATTGTGCTCCACTCACGCAAAGAGCTAAGGCGAAACACCGAGCAGGATGGAACGGAGGGGAGGAGAGAAAGCGAGAGGGGAGAAAAGAAAAGGGAAAAAGAGAGAGAGAGGGAGGGGAGGGAGGGAAATGGGATCTGTCTCTTTTTTCCCTCTTGCTTTCTCCTTTTCTCTTTCTTTCGGACTGAAAAGATGTTTGATTTAGTCTATGGGGAGTTGTAAAGTAGATAAAGTTTTTTGCTCGCCATCAGCAGTCTGGATTTTTGTGGCCTTTTTATTTTCACTCGTCTGAATAAAGACCATTTTCAATCTTTTGTACAGTTACTATATTGTTCTGGTTTTATTATCATTTGTCTCATCAGCTAGACTTCCAGACTACAAACCAGCACAGTGACAGGCCTCAAATTGTCTCTGTATTAATTCATCTTAGGAGAGTTCGGATAACAATACTCTGCAAACAAACGCAACACAGAATACTAAATCCTCCAGTGCTTTTTTTACACGTGTGCTTTTTTCGAAATGGATACTGAACTCCACCTTATCATGTTTTATAGTTTTCTTGTATATATACTCACAACATTATACACACTCTATATCTCCAACTGCTCCTAGTTAACTGGACCCTTGTGAGTGCTGCAGCCCCCCCGTGGTCTTTCAGAGGCTTTGTGCCAGAAGTGTAACAGTGATTTGTGTTGTTGTTTCAGCTGTTTCTGTGCTGGACCTGAGCGAGCAGTTCACACCACCAGAGACGGCTCCCCCAGCTCTCGTCAACCTGATCCAAGCCATAGAGAGGAGAGGTATATCCATGTCAACCAGCAATCGTATTTGTCTGTCTCGCTGACTCTGTCCGCCTCCCCGTCTTTCCGTCTATGTGTGACTGTCTCCCTCCCGCCATCTGCCCCTTGCTCTCATGCCAGCATTTGCACAAGTGTAGACATATGGACATGTGAATGCAGTCAGGCAGTCACACAGATGTAGAAGAGTACACACAAGTTCATGCACACTCTTAGGATCTCCTCAGTTGGTTAGGGACTTGATAAAGGTTTTCTACAATTAAGTTTACTGTGGTTTTAAGCACGGCTCGACATTAAAGCTTGTCCGGGACAAGTGGACTTTTTGTAGGGCAAGTGAAAGAGAAATTTACTTGTCCCACCAGACAAGTTAAAAGGCATAAACAAACAAAAAAAATACAGTGTTTCTTCATTATCTCCTTTCCTTTTGTAAGGGAAACTGTCTTATGCTAAAGGAGATAAGCTAGGAAGCATTGAAGCTCCTTTCCGCAGCATTTAAAGAATTCATCCAGCTCTTATCATAGCCGCCACCTCGATACTTTTATGGCTAAGATACTTAGACTTTTCAACTGCAGCTCTCATCTTTTCAGAGAGAGTTGGCCGGGTCAGGGGCCGTCGACACCGCTGGTGTGTACAACCAGCTGAGATGAGATATCTGATAAACAATAAGATCCAGACCCCTTGTTTTCACTCACGTTTTGTTATGTTGCAGCCCTATGCTAAAATCATTTCAGTTCATTTTTTTCCCTCATCAATCTACACTCAATACCAATACCAGTTCCTTTGCCAGGAGTCTTCCTAGAGCTGGCTGCCTGAACAAACTCAGCAATCAGGCGAGAAGGGCCGATACTAGTTCCTTTGACCATGGTCCGGTTGTTTGAACTTGTGCATATTAAACCTGCAGGGTGGAACTTCTGTCTCCAGGCAGTGAGAGTAATTGAGATAGAGGTAGAGTAAATACTACATAACCTAGTTCAAATATTTTACAAATGCCAGCCTGTGCAAAAGCAGTAAGGTGATATCCAGTCCCATCCTTTCTCAGTCCCTTCTCTACTTTCTCCACTCTGCAACGAGGAAAAGCCGCACCAGTGGCACTAATGGTGTTAGTCTTCACCAGGTTTCTTTTTTATCTGATGCAGCAGAAACTTTTCTTGGATGCTTCTTAGGTTTTTCTTCTAGCCTCCTCCGCTCCTTCTGACACAGTGTTCTGTTGTTTATATGCACATTGTAATCATATCTAGAGGCACCCAGACGGACAGCTGCACGTTGTTTCCCGGACTTTTAATGTGTTCCCCGAGTAACCCAGTACAACATGCTGAAGGTTCCTAACCCACGTGTTTCATCTAGGAACCTTCAGCATGTTGTACTGAGTTGCAAGGGGGACATATAAAAAAACATCCAAGTAATAATGCAGCGGTGTGTCCAGTGCTTAATCGAGCCTCCAGATGTGTTTACAATGAACACATAGACACCAGAACACCCTCTTCACCCTCTGGCAAACTCACAGGTTAATGTAAAACGCATCACTACCAGTTAACAGTGGAAAGTCGCCACAGATGGGAGATTTAAACTCTGGTTTACAGAGAGATTTACCTACTGCTGATAGACTTTAACAGTATTGTGTGAACTTCTTTGGCAATGGCTTGAATATAATGGAAGTTCATTTATGTTTAAAAGTCACACTCACCAGCTTTAACCCTTAGAGCCTGATTGATGCAGTTTGAACATTCAGGTTGAAACATGCACATATGAAGAAGCAGTCCTCTAGAACTGAAACTAAACCATTTGGTTAGTCCTGGGATTCGATATTATTTTATCAAATCTGAATCCAGTATGCTGTTTCTTTGGGATTGGATGTGGTTAAATAGATCCAAGTTGAGTCAGAGCAGTTTTCATTGGCCTCACTGAGAGTCCTGCACAGTGGGTTTCATTCACACTATGTTATTAACAAATAGCACTCAGTGGGTTTCCATTCACACTTTTTCCTCTTTTTTTCTGTCTTTCTTTTTACTTTCTGCCTGTGATGTCTCACACACATACACACACACATACAGTATATGTAGGCCTTCAGCTAACAATTATTCATATGATTTATTAATCTTCAGTTTATATTCTCAATTAATCAATTAATAGTTTAATATAAAAATGTCAAAAATTGTGGGAAAAAAAACTAAATTTGGCAATATACCAGTATTGACAATAACCGTGATATTTATTTCTTTTCACTTTTCATTAAGAGTAATTTTTATGCAATTAGGGTTACACACACACACTCTCTCTCTCCCCCTCCCTCCCTCCGCCTCCCTACTGATGAGCTACATGCCGATACTCTGATCATCCCTCTCATCCTTCTGTCTGACTTGTCTTCGAGAAGCCACCAAAATTCTTTCTAGTAAATATTTATTGCTATCTACTAGAAGGGCGGCAGGAGGTCTTTCTCTGAATGTAAATACTATATGTAGCAGTAATATAAAATTATTTCCCCATGTTGCATGCGCACACACTCTTGTCTACATGCAAGCTGTCTAGACCCAGTGTTTCTAAAGGTTTGTTTTATTTCAAGCCTGTGAAATGAGTAATGTAGTCATTCAGAGTTAAATGTTTTCCTCACGGACATTTTCACAGGATGTGTGAAGTCGTTCCCTTTTTTTTCAGGGAACAATCTGCTGAAAAGAATCTCGTGATGCAGGGTTTCAGTGTAGAGTTAAACTTTTCTGTGCTGTGTCTGGCACACAGCAGAGTCACTAAATGAATCACACATTTTCCACAAAAAAATAGGACAAACAAAAATGAAACACTTAACACAGGAACATTGGTTGGCTCTGCTGTTGTAAATATTGCTTGTACAAAAACATTTGAAGGATCAACTCTTCCCAGTTGATTGATTTCCTTCACTCTGTTCTTGGATGTGAGACTGGAATGAAAACAGCACGGAGCTGACATGTGCCGAGAGTTTTCAATTTATGTCTTATTTTATCTTTAGTGCTTTGTCATGTACAAGTTGTTACTCACAAACTGACATTGTCCAGCTGCTAATAAAATGTCTGTGTTGCGTGTTCACCATTACTCTTGTATTACTTTGTCATAAAGTCATCCCCTTCATTAGGATGAGCTACTGGCTGCAGTGTGGGGCTCACATGTGCATTTCATTTTATGAATATTTGTTACTTTGAATTCCTCTTGTTGCCCTTCAGGTTTCTACTTTCCTTAACTCAACTGCTTTTTCTGTCTTTCTCAGGTCTTGACTTCAAGACATTGTACAGGACAGCTAGCTCCGTGGGTTCAGACAGCCCAGTCAACAGCCTTAACTCTGGTGAGTTAGTTTTCATCCTAAATTGGATTTTTCAGAACGTTTCATTGACACATTCAGATTGACACATGCAGCATGTATGTTGCTTTTCACCTGCGCCTTCATATTTATAATGTTAAAGTATTTATATCAAGGAAATTGGTAGTTCAGCCAGTCGTCTACTGTTGGCCACCAAGTAGTTTGATGGTACATCTCACCTGCCTGCTAAAGATGTAGCCCATTCGCTTTCCCTGCCCAGACCTGCTCAGATACCCTAATCTGTACTCATGACCCTCAGGTTGCCTCTAAATGCCTTTGCATATGTCTTTGTTGTCCAGAGAGTGACACGGGTCAGAAAGACGTGGGTTACCTCTCCGAGTGTGTCCTGCACTACCTGAGGGACCTCCCGTCACCTGTCATCCCCGCCTGTGTCTACCCTCACCTTCAAACTGCTGTCACACTGCAGCAGCAGGTCCTACAACAATCAGCAGGTGGGTCTCATGCTTAAAGCTGACACTTGAATCATGTCTTATGTATCTCCTTACTGAAATGGCTCATTAATGGAGCATTATCAGAGGTTTTAGCTGATACAAATCACAGATTCTGCTCATTCCTGCCGACCATTTTCCCCAAGCATACCATTACGCCATACCATATTTTTACAGTAACTTGCAACTTGCTTCAAATAGCGACATTTTGCCATCTTTCTTTCTTTTATTTTTTTCAATTGTGGCTCAAGAGACAGAGTGGGTCGTCAAAAGTAAGACGGACCACATGTACATGTTCTCTGTGATAGATTATCTGTCTCAAGTGAGATTCAAGTCTGTGCAAGTGGACGTCTTACACTCCTAACTGGAACCAGTGGCTTCCTGGAAAATAGGAAAAAATGCATTTTTCAGCCTAAAAACCCCGGTAGGCTTTGTAAAATGGTCCACAGTAATGAGAAGCACACATAATTTGTAGATAATGGGCTTAAATATGCAAAAAGCCACTGGTATGTTCCTTTAAAAGACCAACTAAAGATTTATTGTTATAAATCATTCAGATTTCCTGACTACTTTAGATCCTGTATTAACATAATAATTCTAGACAGTTCTTGAATAAAGTTGATCTGTTTTGAAACAGAGGAAATAATCTCATCCTGTTGGTATATATTTGTTTTTTATTTTGTTGTTTTCAGAAAATATTTTTTGGACTTGGACTTGGAAAAAATGACTTGTTAAGATGGGGGTATTGTGCCATGTAATAGAATAGCATGAGCCCAGAATTGAGCGGTTTGCTGCTGATGCTGTGTTAGTTAACAGAAAGGCACTTTTCATTGCTTCGATGACTGTAATTCAAGTAAAAGAACTGCACGAGGCCTAAACTGAGTCTTGTATACTGGCGATCGGGGTCACTCGCATGTCAGCGTTGAGAGAATAGAGTTAAGTGTCGAGAGAGGATGAGCTCACTGAGGCATGTTAGAAATGCTTCAGCTGATTCTCCTTTACACAAAGCATACCATGACTCATTTCAGATATATACTAGAACTATTTACAGAAACATCCACTGTCCATGCATTGTTATTATCTGAAAAATTCTTAAGGATCAAAGTATGGGTCAGTTAAATTATAATTTTTTTATTTAATAGCTTAATTCCTCAGGCACTCCAAGTGAAATCTGATAAGGTTGTATAAATGAAGTGTATATATAATTGTTCAGCTTGTCACAATAGTTTTAAGTATAAGTCTTCTCTTCATGTTTATTTGAATCACTCTTCCAGATGGTGCGGTCGCTGGTAGCCACGACAGAGAGGTGAGCCAGGTCCTTGAGAGCTCCACCACCGTCCCTCTCCATCACCGTCTCACTTTGCAGTACCTCCTCACACACCTGACCAAGGTCACCCAGGTGCAGGCCAGCAATGGCCTGGACACACACACGCTGGGAAAGATCTTCGGACCGCTGCTCATACGGACGGGCCCCTCTACTCCTTGGTAAATGATTTTGTGCTTTTTTATACAGTAAAGAAAAGTTTACTTTCAGTAAAGAAAGTGTGTGAGTTTTGGAGTCATTATCAAGGACTGGGCGTCGTGGATTTGTCAGTTCTATGAGACGTTAGACTTGTAGTAAATCTAATTTGAATCTATTGAATATGCCATTGTTATACTGAACTATTGCTGTTGATTGATTGATTGATTTGCAGGTTGTCAGTGGATGATAAGTTCCCTGCCCTTGTGGTGGAGAGGCTGTTGATAGAGAGAATTACAGAGCAAGACCTCACTCCTCCAGGTTTTTTTTTTATTATTATTACGACTGCACAGAACGATGTTTATATTACTTTACAGCACAAACACATTTTTACAGACAACTTTATATTTGTAGGTACTTTTATCAAGTTCAGTGACTCCATTAGAATAAACGCTTTTAACAGAGGTCTTTGTGTGTCTATATGTGTGTCTGTGTGTCTGTGTCTCTTTGCAGTTCTTCCAGCAAAGCCAGTCAAGTCAAAAATGGCACCATCAGCCATGACAGACACAAGCAGCCTGCTTAACGATGCTGAGTGGTACTGGGGCGAAATCTCCAGGTAAAATATTAATAGTAAACTCTAAAGTGTTTTTAGGGGAAATTTGATCACCGTTAATATTAGGTTTCCATCTATTTAAAGTATTCTGTCTTGTATTTTAGTCACCAATTACCACGTTCATACGCATCAATTTGCTAAATTTGTGATTGTGGAAATGATGTTATTATTTTTCAGTTAAATTACAGCTGAGCACAGTAATCGTTAATGAAGTAAAACTGTTGCTGAATTTGCAGAGAGGAAGTGAATGAGAAGCTGCGAGACACTCCAGACGGCACCTTCCTGGTCCGAGATGCCTCAAGTAAACTGGAGGGCGAATACACTCTCACCCTCAGGTAAAGCACCACTTGTGATTTGAAGTTTCTTTTTGAACATCAGCAGTGCTGACATACCATCTCTAGCCTGTGCACAGCTCAAAGTGTTTTTTCTTCTCATTTGGCTCCTGTCTCCCCCTGCAGGAAAGGGGGGAACAACAAGCTCATAAAGATTTACCACAGAGACGGGAGGTACGGCTTCTCAGAGCCTCTTACCTTCTTGTCAGTAGTGGAGCTCATCAATCACTACCGCCACGAGTCCCTGGCCCAGTACAATGCCAAGCTGGACACCAAGCTCCTGTACCCCATCTCCAAATACCAACAGGTTGGTGATGCCGCAGATTATGGAGCAGTTTGTTGTTTTTGTAGTGAGTCTTCAAATTCACTTCACAAACTTTGTATAATCTAATTGAATTACAAGCAAACTCCTTCTGCAAGCCTCCTTTGATTTAGAAAATGCTTGGCAATGTTGATCTCATTCCTTTTATGAACAACAATGACTACGGCCTGCTTGAATTGTGTTTCATTGTTTCATCTATCACTTTCCGCTGCTTTTTGCCGTTCTCAGCTGGTGAAGGAGAACAGTATAGAGGAGGTGGGAGAGCAGCTGAAGGTCTACCATGAGCAGTACCAGGAGAAGAGCCGCGAGTACGACTCTCTGTACGAGGAATACACACGCACTTCACAGGTATCAGTTCAACACATATGGACAGAAACGCACACACACATACGCAAGCACACAGTATTATGACTCATACTTGATGTAAACGGAGGTCACATAAACATGGATACATCTTAAATACACATACAGATTATCCTGAAGATAAAATCAAACAATAATTATTCCATATGAGAAACCTGGTTGTAGCCAGAATAGAATATAAATAAACTGGAGCCATATGACCATGCATGTGAAACATTTTCTTATTAAACTAAGTTTAAAAAAATTCATTAAAAAATATGAGTATAAAAGAGTGAATGTGTGTATGACACCAGATCACAAGGATACAATTGGTATGGAACCATGTACAATAAGAGAGCACATAAAAAAACTGAATATTTCTTGAATTTAATAAGAGAAAAACTCAAAATGTTGATGTATGCAGTATAAAGTATGACACAAATGAATGAAGTGCAGAGCTGTGTAGATAACATAGGCATGAAAAAGAGGTGATAAATGGAGTTCAGCAGCCCCAGACTTAATGAAATATAAAATGTCCTGTCCCTTTATTCCACAGGAGCTGCAGATGAAGCGCACAGCTATTGAGGCCTTCAACGAGACCATCAAGATCTTTGAGGAGCAGTGTGAGACTCAGGAGCGCTACAGCAGAGAGTCATTGGAGCGGTTCCAACGCGAAGGCAATGAAAAGGAGATTCAAAAGTATGTTTATGTTTGTGTGCATGGGATTTAATAATTCAGCTGCAAAACCAAGGCAGACAGATGCAACAAATATATGCATTTTTTTTTTGTGAGCCCTAACCTGAACCAAGCTGCTGAATTAGAGTCGTATTTTGTTTCTTTATTCAGCATTTGAAGAACACATTCATAGAGATTATCATTCTCTCAAAATCAGGATCCAGAGCAACTCGGAGCGTTTGAAGTCTCGTGTGAAGGAGATCCACGACAGCAAGCGTAAACTGGAGCAGGACCTGAGACAGCAAGTGTCCGACAACAGAGAGATCGACAAGAAGATGAACAGCCTCAAGCCGGATCTCATGCAGCTCCGCAAGATCAGAGACCAGTATTTGATGTAAGAAGGAGAAATTAAACATTTACTCCATGCCCAAAATACATCCTCACACAAACTCTAACACAAGTGTCAAAACTGTCTGTCAGCACTGAATCTGTGATGTTCTGGCTTTGCAGATGGCTGACACAGAAGGGGACAAGGCAGAAGAAGATCAATGAATGGCTGGGCATAAAGAATGACGCTGATGAGTAAGTGTTTGAAATGAGGCTCAGCAACTTTTGTTGTGATGACTTGGTGCTGTCGTATCTACACCTGTAATTTTGAGAGTGGTTGGAGCTCAGTGTTTTGTTCACGGTGTGACACGTGCTTCAGTGTTTTCTACATCATTTCTAACTTCCCAGCTCCTACTCGCTGGAGGAAGACGAGGGCTCACCCCACCATGATGAGTGTACCTGGTATGTGGGTGACATCAAACGCACCCAGGCTGAGGAAATGCTGAGAGGCAAATGTGACGGAACCTTCCTCATCCGTGAGAGCCAGTCACAGAAAGGCTCCTACGCCTGTTCTGTAGTGTAAGTTTGTGTTTACTTTTTTAAACGGGAGAGAAATCCACTCAAAGAGAGATGTATTTTACATTTTGAAATATGGCAATCTATTTCTTTATTCGCATTGACAACTGCCCAAACGTAGAAATATGACTTTGACAGCATTTTAACGAGTGCTGCACAATTAAATAAAATATATAATCGAACTATCTGACCAAGTGCAATATCCAAATTGCAGGAGCTGTAATCTTTTCGACAAAGGTAAAATGTGTCATGACATCGTTGTGCATTGTTAGCACCATAAGCGTTGTGATGCTACAGCGACACCCCAGCCTACAGACCATATTCTCCAGACATAAAGGAACATGTTTGGTACAACAAAAATCACATCATCATCATCATCATCATCATTTTTATATTTTTTTTTGCAAAAACCATTCCAACTGAAATCACATATTACAATAGCTGCCAAAATAATAGCAATATGATTTTTCTTGCATATCGTGCAACACTAATTTTAACACTCTGAACACTGAAACAATAAATGCTGGAGGTTAGATTTTCGTGGCAGTTCTTAAAGGAATAATTTGACATTTTGTGAACTACACCTACTCGCTTTCTGGTGGAGCGCTAGATGAGAAGATGGATACCAGTCAATACTGTATGTCTATATGGTAAATGCAAAGCTACAGCCAAAAGCAGGGGAATTAGCTGGCTCTGTCAGACAGTAAATTCACCTAGCAGCAACTGTTAAGCTCTCCAACATGTAATACCTTGTTTGTTTAATCAGTACAAATGCAGAAGTCTAAGAACAACAACTCACCGTTTCACAGGAGGGTTGTATGCAGGACTTTGTACCTTTGTACTACTAACTATATTTCCTCTAAAGCCGTCTCATTAAACAAGGATGCAGAAAAACATATTACATTATACGTTACATTTTTATAATGGGGCGCTACTCAAACTTACATGATTACTAAAGTTCTTACATGAATTCTCTCACAATTACTGTCGTTAATTCACTTCCCAAACAAAACCCAAATCACACCAAACCAAAAGTTCTCTCTCGTTGGTGCTTTGACAACACTGGGAAATGTAGGAAATTAAATAGTAGTAGATAAATAAAATAAGTAATTTATATATTGACAACATTTTCCTTTTATGACAATAAAGAGCTTCTGTAAACAAGATGTCTGTCCTTCTTTTCAGTGTGGAGGGTGACACCAAGCACTGTGTCATCTACAAGACGGTCACAGGTTATGGATTCGCTGAGCCCTACAATCTGTACTCGTCCCTCAAAGACCTGGTGCTCCACTACAAAAACGTCTCCTTGGTCCAACACAACGACCAGCTGAATGTAAATCTGGCCTACCCAGTCCTGGCCCGCTCTCAGAACCAGAACCAGAACCAGCACCCGAGATGAACTATCCACCAGCAGTGTAGGACGCCAACCAGGGTGGGGAAACAAAATTTTCACTCAAACGCATCGGGGAAAAAGTAAATGTCCGAACAATGCTTGTTCATGTGTTTAAAGTGATGGGTAAGATAAACTCAACAGCCACAATTTAAAATTCATACTTTTTTTTGGCTGGAGGCTGGTGCTGATTTCCCACACTGACCCCAGTCCAGCAAAGAGCACTCCTTGCTAACAGCATGGCTTCAACATAAGCACACTGCTAGCACTAACTAAACACTGTACAGTTAGCGTGGCTGACACAGCAAGTTTTATCTGGAGGAGAAAGTCGCATCAGCCAGCCGTGACTGTACAGTGTCAGTTATGAAAAAAAGTGTGAGACATTTACAAGAAAACACCTTTGATACAGAGAAGGAAAAAAAAAAAAAACAGCCAAACTTGTTAAAGGAAGACAAAATAAGCACACAAAAAATATTGTTTTCAAGATGGTGAAGAGGAAGAGGAGAGACCAGATGGGATGATGGGAAATTTTACAGGGGGCACTTTTGCTTTTTTTTTTTTTTTTTTTTTTTTTTTTGCTATTGCCTTGAACACATGATGACTCTCCTTAGACAAAGGCCCGATCTGTCATCCCCAGACTGCCTGCAAACTCTCCGTAGACAAAAGCCTGAGCTGTCATCCACTAAAAGGACTGGCTTGGCTAAACCAGGCTGCTCGCTTCACACCTAAAGGCGGCTGAGAAACCACGGACCTGGGGGGTGTAGTCACTGGACCCTGAGGGGGAGGGGGTAGGGAGGGGGATTTCTGGGGGTTGATGTTTTTAGGGGTTTTAAAAAGATCAATTCAATTTAAAGCTTGCTCAAGTGCCATAGTAATAGCTTTGAATGACCATAAGCCTGTGTCACTATAACAAGGGGGCACGTCGAGGTTGGAAGAAAGAAGAGAAGGAAGGAGGGAGTGAACAACATTGACTGTGCTACAGCTTTAAAAAGAAAAAAAAAAATACACACATATAGGTATATTTTTTATGAAATGATCTTTATTTCCAACTGCTTTGGCTTGTTGCTCTCTCTCAGTGGGCCTCATTCTGAATTGACGAGGTACAACATCCAGTAAATACTGTATTACAGGATAGAAATGCATGGTACATAATTGGTACATTGTGAATACAGAAATACTTGTTAATCACAATACACTAGATGGAAAGGTACATTGATGAATGCAGTTCCACATGATCCAGGTTTCCTTCTAAATGGAAAGACTCCTGCATCAAACGTCTCTTTGTTTCAAACTTCTTCCTTCTTTTTTCATCCTCTTTAATACTGTAGCACCTGTAGCCATTGACTTAAGGCATAACTGTTAGTGCTCCTCTCATGTGTCTTGTTTCTATATGCTAAAGACACTCACAGAGCATCAATCTATGTGATTATTGTATCTTCGGTACTGTATTTGCTTTGTCTCTAGTTAGATTAGACTGATTTAGCAGTACAATGTCCTTGCAAATGTTTATTGTTGTTGTTTTGTTTTTTTTGTTGTTTTTTTTTTTAATGCAGATTTACTCACGGTTTTTCCTTCCCCCTTGCGCTTGACTGTTCATTTCAACACAAGCTTGACTCACAGAGCTGTAAAACATTGATGTACAAAAAAAAAAAAGAAAGCAGTAATATAACTCATGTACAGTATATTTCAGACACACATGCAGTCAGTGTATGTGACTTTATACAGTTTAATCGCTGTGTTTCTTTATGTTTTCAGAATATTTGCTATGCTCTTAGATTCTGTTAAAGGATGTACACAGTATCCAGCTAATGTGAGCCAAATGAAGGATGTCTTTTCATGTAGCAAGAAAGAGAAAAAAAGAACCAGTCCTTTTGCCATTTAGCATGGCCTCTGTGGTCAGAGAGATTATCTAGTACAGTGTGCATGGAGTCCTTCGTTTGGGTTGTGTTTTTTATTTTTATTTTTTTTACTTGGCACCAGTGGTTGATAATTGTGCTTTTTGTAGTGCATATACAGTATGGTGTGTGTTGATTATAGTAGTACTATGATATTGTAGTACTAAGCACAACATAGTGGGATGTTGATAGTAAGTTTTAGATTTACAGACAGTTCTCACATCAGTTCCCTCCTGTTGTTCTGTGCTGTGGCAGTAAATTTCTCTCATGTTCATTCGACTTGAGGTGAAGATTGTACCACCTCTGTTCAAAGCACAGTTCACTTGTGTGAAGGCTGGGTTACTCAGTTATTACTGAGTGGTTAATGATAACAGGCGTCACATGATGTTACTTTTAAAGTTGATATACATAGATGAATTCTTGAGATAATAATCTTTCAAATTTCTCACACATAGTAGACTCTGATTGCCAAAAAGAGAAAAAGTATTTTTGTGGAAAGGTAGAGAGGAGTCAAAATCCATTGGCAGTAGAAAGTTTTAGAAAAAATGCAATGCTTTTAAACGTTAAACATTTAGCATTTTGGGTTTATTTTTTACTTTTGTTGAGGAGGGATAGAAATTAAAGTTTTGTTCCTAATGAGATATTCACTTACTCTGTCATGAAAGTCGATTATTACTTAATATTAAACTTTTTCATCCGTAGACAGATTCACAAACTTCAGGTAGCAGACCAATCCCATTTTCAACCTGAAAATTTAAAATCAAGACATCTTTTTGATTTGAGTCAGGACGAATCAGTTGTACTGTACTTTGCACAATTCTTGGCAAATAGAAATCCCAGGAATTTAAACTAGAGGTGACAGCGGTGCTTTTGATTAGAGGGCTATAAAAACACGTGAGTGAGAAAGATTAGAAGTGCCTTTAGTCATTGTGATGAGCTTGTTTTCTCCTTGTTATCACTGGAGCGTTGCTCCACAAGATGGTGCCACCACCACCACATGCTGTGCCCTATGGTTCACACATTTGCCATTTGTCTAAAACTTAAGGTTATCTGGCAGATGAGCATGGTCGTCGTCGTTTGTGTGATTGTGTGTGTGTGTGTGTGTGTATGTGTATGTGTGTTTGTGTGTGTGTTAGAGCAAACCTGAGCATGTTATAGATAAGAGAGTGACGGATTTTAGTTGTGCCTCTTTGTCGTTACATCTGTAATTGTTACATATTCCTTCTTTCTATAGTGGGGGCTGTACAGTAGCTTGGTGCTCACGGTGCACCCAAGCTAGCTTTCTTTGGTGTTTTTTTTTTTTTTTTAATTTGTCTGGTATATTTTTGAATAAAACTCAGATAAGATAGAAATGTGAACCGTACACATCCGTGGCCCAGCCCAGTTGTTTGAAGCTCATTTGATAAGCTCTCAAGTTATTGCATGCAACATTTCTCAGTATTTTGTATTAAGAGTCAGTTCCTTTGTCAACGGGCGTTCTGGTTGAGTCATCCGCCACTGCTGACACATCCATTATCCAGTTTGTTGGACCAACACTTTTGTGACTGCACTTTTTTTTCTGTTCCACACACTCAGAGTAGTGTGCCTAACGCCCAACAACCATAAACTAACAGACAGTGTGAAGCTCAGTTGTCAATAGTGTTTTTAGTTGATAGTTTTAAGGTCTTTCCATACCGTATATCAGGAGTGATTGACGTTTTTCTTTATGATATCAGAGTATACAGTGTACAGTATATGCTTTTGTTGTTTTGTGGTCAACAGCTGTCATGTAATTCTGATGCTTTTGACTGATTGCAATGTTTTTACTTTAACTATATGGACTGTAAAAACTCTGTAATATTTTAAACCGACTTTATGGAGAGCCTCTGGCTCATTATGCAATTTTGTGTCCACTCAGCAAACTTGTGCAACTTAACAAGACAAATAACATAAATTTTCTTAAATGGTCAGTTCATCTAAATTACAGAAACACATCTTTTCACTTAGTCTTAGTGGTATGTGAACATGCAGATACTTTCAGTTTCATTAGATTTTGAGATTTTTTTTTTTTTGCAGTTTCTTTCAGCTGAAGAAATCATCCTTGGAAAAAGGTTCACAGTGAGGTCTGTGGATTATCCAGAGTAACTAAGATATTGTGTTGCTCTTGACTATTTGAAATGTAGTTTTTGGGCTTTTGCCAGCAGAAAGAAAGTTCTGTTCACCTCCATTGTACTCTATGTGGTGGCAGAAAATCAACATCTCAAAACCTCAGCACAAGGAAGTGAAACTAAATGATGGCAAGATGCTACAAGGACTGAGTGAAAATTATGTTTTCTGTTTTTTTAGGGGGATTTGGTTAGCCATTAAAAATGTGTCTGGGAAAATCCTGCCAATTAAGCAAGGTGGTTTCCGTTTATTCCACAACAGGTCCACTTGTTTCAGAGAAGTTCATGACCCAGGCAGATCTGCTTCAGATTTAAAAGATTTTAGTTCCTTAAAAAAGAATAGACAAGTATAACTGAATATTTTACTACATCACTTGTTAAGATGAACATTTTTGCAGTGAACTTAAACACTTTCATCTGCCATATATGCCATGTTAATCACAGATGTTTAATAGCTAGAAGCAATGCAACTTCAGTAGCAATGAAACCTGGTCACTCAGTGCGACGGGCATGAAACGGGCAGAAGATGAAAATGTTTTGAGCTTTGACTTAGAGGTGAGACTTCGGTCCCACTTCAGCTTTCATCCCGCTCATCTCTTAGATATGCATTTGTGTCGGAGCTTCTTGAAAAGCATTTTTCTATAAGACAAGTGATCATTCAAGGAATGAAATATTTTTTCATCAGCTTTGGTACACTGTAAATGATCTTTCTTGAAATGGCCTCATACACAAAGCACATCTTTCACTGACTACAAGGAACACATATATTTGGTGTCTATTAAGGTTTGAAGAATGAGAGACATAATAGAGAATAAATATTTTGAAATATATTCTTAGATATCTATATTTTTGGATTATGTAATTCTGATTTGGATTGTGCTTGAAACAAATCAGAAAGAGGCTTTGATGTGAACATGATCTTTAGACTTGCTCCACGGGTGCTTTGTATTCGAGCAGTTATTGAAACGCAAGCATTTTTACTAATCAGCTGCAGTGAGCTTCATCATGATCAGCAAGTTGATCGACATACATGTAATCTATTAAGCATGATTATCAGGTGCGTTCAGAGGATGAAGCAAGCTCATGTACATGTGTTAATATTTACAGAGCTAAGTCTATATGTTAAATGCAGTCTTGGCTGCTTTGCATTTATTAAATATTAGAGAAGAGTTTTTTTTTTGTTGTTGTTTTTTTTGTTTTTTATGAACATGAGAATCTGTTATGTCATATGGAAGATTCTGTTTTTTGTGAGTAGATGCAGTGTTAAAAGTTGCACCACAAAAGAGACACTTGGATGCTGCTACAGAGGTCAACCACAGATTAGACGCTGATGCTGTAAAAGTGAACTGTAAAAGTTACCACTGTATCTTCCTCTGGTTGATCTCTGTGGTCGCTGAATGGGAAGTCAAAGTAAAACCTGTTGATCGGATAGAGAAAAGGTACATGATTCAGCGGTTCATGATCACTCCTTTACACAGATCTTTGTACATGGAACAATGATGGCATTAGAAAGTGTTCTTTTATGGTGCCTGAGTATATTTTTTATTTTTTTTATTTGGCTTTTTAAAAAAGCTGATAGATTTGTCTGTCCAAGTGTTGGTTCTTTTTTTTGTTTGTTTGTTTATATCTGTTAATGATAACCTTACAGAGCCTATAAAGAAAAAAATAAGCTAGCTTGAATATTTTTCCTCCATACAGAAAAAAAAATACAAATGTTTACAATATGTAATTAACCAAATGGTAAATATGCGTTTGAGAATCAATCTGTCTGTCCCTCAAAGTGGCTGTGATAGATTGATTTATATTTCTTTATTTCCTCTGTCATTTTAAACTTGAAAATGTTATGAATGCTTGTTCTGCTTTTTTTTTTCTGTTTCGGTTCGTTCCTCTTTTTTAATTTTTACTTGTGAGAACAGTGCTCCCTCAATTTCATAATAATAACTCAACAATTTAGTTCAACAAGATTTATTTGTCCATAACACATAGGTATTCATCAGTCTGTCAATCTATACCTGCTGACTACTTCACCTTACACTGAGCCTTGTATGTGCAGGACTGAATCCTAACTTGAGACGCTGTTGCATCTTTTGCTGTTTATATTATGTACAGTGTGATAGATTTGGCTCTGCCAGGTGTCTCTCTGGGAAGGTCTCAGTTCAAAGAATTTATAGTGGGTGACACCCACATGTTGTGAATAACAGTAAAAAACACGCCACTTGAACATGCTTGTGTACAATTTTTGTACATGACAAAAGTTGGAAATTCAGGAATAACTATCAAGAGGCACCCTGTTCTTGATTTTGCACTACACAGCAAATGATACTCAAATGAAAAGGTGAATCAATTGCTCTATTGGTTGGTTAACTCAATTGTAAGACCAAAAAGTATCCAATATAGTCTCAGCTTGTGTGTGTGATTTCCATTTAAGATAAGATGACGTTAGCAACTGCACTTTCATTTCTCCTTTTTCTGCCTGTATCCAACCAATGAAAGTTTGCCTTGTGTTTGATTCAATCTGACGTGAATGTTGTAGTATTTTTCACTGGTGTACAGTAGTTCGTATTCAAGACCCAACTCTGAACGGTAGAAGTTTGGCAGTGATCCATTTGGCAACGGCCTCTGAGAAGTTACAGAGCAGCAACAATTTTAACCCTACAACACCAGTCGCTCTTTATTGTTGATCCACAAGTTGCCCAGTGTATCACTGCCTCAGCAGCAGCAACAGATATATGGTTCTTAGTTAATAATGATGTGATGTTCTCTTTCTTTCAAAAACGGTGACTGGTAATGAAGAGGGCAGTCCGATAAAGCTACTCTACACCAAAGTGCAATTGAACTCAGAGGGAGCACTGTTGTTTCAGCCAGCTGAGGCCTACTGGTTGTTGTGTGCCCAACCCCTATGCACGAAAAGATGGTTATTCTTCTTCTCTTGTGTTATCCTCCCTCCGTTGGTCTGTCTTAACTCAGATGCGACGTTTCTTTCTTTCTCTCTCGTGTACAGCTTGCTTCAGAGATGTGTTTGTCCTCAGACAGGTACTCTTTCATCTGTACGGTTCTTTCTTTAGGCTGATGCAATGATTCTAAAAGACAATAAAAGATATATAAAACAAAGTGTCCTCCCTTGTACTTCCTGTAATCTGTCATTGCCTCGCCACAGTTCCTCATATATTCATGTCCCAGTTATACTGTAGCCGACTTTACTGGGCTTTAACATGATGACATGACTCATTTGTAGCACTCACTGAAAGATATTATATCATTTTAGGGGTGAAAAGTAAAATGTATTATATAAATCTTAAAAATTTGAATGTGATTGTGTCATCAATTATGTATTGGGTGGCTCTCAAAATAGAAACAATTTATTCTACTATGAGATTTAAACATAAACATAGCAGAAATGTTCCGTTGGCCTTGTTCAGTTTAGGGAAAGTTTCATCAAAATTGAAGGTTACCTGAGGAGTGTTGACCATTAGCACCACCACTATGGAACAGTGTTTTTAGGAGTGGGTCCCCATTTTGTTTGTGTTGTGCATGTTCACAGTAATGCACATGTGCACACTCATAATACACCAAACATGGGTAGGAATGAAACAAGAAAGGTAGTGAAGAAGAAAACTGCTAGCAAGCAAAAATGCAGGTTTTAAAAAATCTAAAATTCAAAGTTTATTGAGGAAGGGAATACACTCAACATGTTTGCTAGGCCTAAAGGACACACACAATGTATTAGATGTTATATAACATTTGTTTGCTTATCTCTAGGAAAGAAGTTTTGTGTCACCTTTATCTGTGAACAAAGTTGTGTTTCCATAGGAAGTGAGTAGTAAGCTTTTCCAAGGACAACATTAGTGTAGTCAGTGGTGAGGAGTAACCAGGGATTGTTTTTTTTTTTCTGGAAAGAAACAATGCTGCTTCCTCTTTTAAAAGATAATTTGCGAACGCTGAGAGAAGCACAAATGAAATACCAGACAATTCCACTATGTTAGAGTTGGACATAAACCTGATATGGGTATCTCAAAACGTTGGCAAATAAAACAACTTCCTGTGTAGCTGGATACTTCTACAATGAAGTGAAAAATGTGTGTTTTTGTGATTGAGTGGACCGATACCTTCTTTTGCAGTGTGACACACATTCCACACACTGTAGGTAAATACAGCAAAGGCACACAAAATTGAAAGCTGCACAGATGAATTTAGTGAATTTTAGTTTTATCTGTAACACTCTGAGTCAACATTCATAGAAGCAGACAGGAAGCAGAGTGAATCATGCAGTCATGTTATGTCCTCTCCGTTTTTTTTTTGGAACTCTGTCCTTGTTTTTTTGCAGAAAGCTGGGAGAGATCATCTGACAGTCACCAGGTAAAACGTTTCATAATATTCAAGGGTTTGAGCTGTTTTGCTGCAGTTTGTGACCTTTGCACTGAGGAACTGAGCTGAGACATGCAATGGCTTTATAATTAGCCAGATGATGCAGAAGTCATGCAAAAAAGACTATCCCACAAAACAAGCTGAGTGAACTGATCATAAGACTGTTATTCCTCCTGGTGATATTTTCAAGTTCTTGATTTCTTCTTTATCTGTACAAGACCAGTTTGTAGAAGGGAACTTTTTTTTTTAACCCCACCCCCAGGTGTAATTCACGAAACCCAGTAAAACCTCCTTGGTATTTGCAGAATCCATGATATGTAGTGCATTGCGTGTTATAAGGAGAAATTTAATACAATGAACAGTTCATGCTTTTAATTTTTCAGGTTTCATTCTTGTGGGAACTTGTGTGACCACGTGACATTTAAAACTAATTTCTGTGGAATCACACTTCCTCAAAACAGCACCTGCCAAGTCTTCCTGCGGGGATCTCTGCTAGATACAAGTGACGTTGTCTTGATCATATGATCAGGAGCCAATCAAAAAAACAGGCAGCCTCCACAAGGAAGCATCGGGGCTGTATTTAAAGTTGCTCGGGACAGTGGTTTGTAGGTCAGTGTTGTGTTATTGTGGACTTTGTTTAAAAGTGTCAAAGTAAAGCCCTAAACTGCAGCTGAAGATGAAAGCCCCTCTGCTGCTGATTATGACTGTTTGGTTAAACACTCAGTACGGCGGCAGCTTTGTCTCCTCTTCATGCTCCCATCCTCCATCAAAGTGGTGCTCATCTCTGGACACAGCTATCCAGTGCGGGGTAAGTTATGTTCACGTATTAGGAAAGCTTTTAAGACATTATCTAATTTTACGTACGTTTTTGAATGGCTGGCGTCCGTTAAAATCCCAGGACACATCACTCCGTGTAGTTCCGGGAAACAGTTCAACCACCGTTCAAAATCATTGTGCTGGACAGAACTACAGGAAACCATAGCAACAATATTGACAATGAGATACGTCACCGTAACTTAGTTAATCTTAGCTCGCTAACTCACCGGTGAAACCTAGTGCAAACTTTGAATGACCCTGGAAACACAGCTTCTCATTGAACGTATAGCCACTGTACAAAATAATACACAGGTGTCCAGTTACACAAAGTAAAGATGTCGGTGGATGAGTTTTCCTTGTGTAGTTTTTCCCGGTTAGTTTCACAGAGAACTGATACCCAAATTAAGTTGTCAGTCGACTGTATTCTGCTTCAGGTTGTATTTTTGTCAGCTAGCTAAACTCACTGAGGAAGTGAGCAGCAGAGAATTTTTTTAAGACTACATGGTGGGCTAAAGAAAAAATAAGTGAAAGAGGAAGTAATACAGTATACACTTCATACAGGACTTAACCTCTAGTCTCTCTTTACCTCAGTGTGTGGCTGCTAACAGAGACACACTCCAGTAAACACAGATAGTGCCACGTATAATTAAAGAAATGTACAGAGTCAAAGTTACTAAAACTTAAAGCACATCTAGTCCAAGTCACATCTAATAGGAAACAAATATAAATAAAATAAAGTTGTGGGCATATTCATTTGCTCTGTAAATTTTGAACAGCTGATTTTACTGTGACACTAAAACTGATAAATATATAAAAAATGGTACCACTTACCCTGAGCTCTCCTAGTATTGCACCCAAGTGGAAAATGGCCTGACCCTACACACACACACACACACACACACACACACACACACACACACACACACACTGTTCTAGGTCACCTTTGGATACATTATAGACTTGCATTTCCTGGAAACTTACCCTGACCCATAACGACTAATTGCCTAGCCCCTCCAACACTAATCTGAATCTAACCCTAACTCTGAAACCAAGTCTTAACCCTCAGACATTCCTTTAAACTTCTAGCAGTTTGGTCCCCATGAAGCTCCATGCACCCCAAAAGTATACTGGGAGTACAAATATAGTAAATCAAAATGCACACATCCTTGTTTGTTGGGACTTGTCATTGACAAAATGTATTCCCTAACCCCTTACCCTAACCATGACCATCACAACTGAATTCTTAACCCTAACCTAGACCCAATTCTAACCTGAACCATTAAACCAAGTTTTAACCCTTAAACAACCATTTTTAAATTGTGGGGTCCAGCAGTTTGGTCCCCACAAAGCTGTCTGACTTCAAAAGTATAGTGGGCTCCCGGTTTTCGGCCCCACAAATGTGGTAAAACAAACCCCCGGAGCACAGAGAGTGATTAAACATAAAATAACCTCTCCACTTTTGCCCCCTTGTGCAGGTTTTGAAGCAGTGCCTTGAGTCTAACTTCACCAGGTCCCATCAGACAGCAGATCCAATCCAGGTGGGGCTTTACTATGAAAGTCTATGCCCTGGCTGCAGAGGTTTTCTCACTGAGATGCTCTTCCCCACCTGGCTCTTGCTGAGTGACATCATGACTGTTACTCTGGTGCCCTACGGAAATGCTGTGGTAAGCAGTGAACCAAGCACATTGGTAAATATGGGGTGGCTAATGTCTTAAAAAGATATGTGATGTTGGTTTTACTACAAAAAGAGGCAGATGCAGGAGAGATAAAATTGATACAAGAAAAAAAGCCTATATCAAACCATATGTGGTCACAAAATAAGCAAATAGATTTAGCTTTGGTGGCAAGAAAGGGGTAAGTGAAGTGAAGTGTGAAGTGCATCATAATCTTGGTCAAGAAATGTGTTTGTTACTAATTTATGAATATTGCATTTTCCCCACCGCCCAACCCCAACAGGAGAAACCTGATGGACAGAAATTTGTTTTCGATTGCCAGCATGGAGAACAGGAATGTCTGGGTAACATGATTGAGGTAAAGTTACACAACTAATGCACAGAGAGAAAACTGCTGAATAATGCTGTAACTGCTATTTGAAACATGTTATCTGCCTTGGTTTGTTAAAAGAAATACTATGCAGAAAATACTGTGTGGATCCATGTAAACCTGAGTGTTGTGAAAGCATTATAATTCCTCAGAGAAACACTCCATACTCAAAGTACCTTTTTAATATTTTTATTCTCCTTTATATGTATGTGTGTTTCTGTCCTATTCCTTTCAGACTTGTCTACTAAACATGACCACTATTGCTTTCCCGGTCATCTTCTGTATGGAGTCCTCAAGTGATGTCATCAATTCAGCCAAAAGCGTAAGGAAGTCAGAGCGAGTGTGTGTGCATGCATGCGTGTGTGCTCATCTGCCCAGTCATTTGGCTGGTGTCTGTTTGTCTGCCTCCTTCTTTGCACCATCTTTTCAATCACTGTCACTTCCCCAATATATTTCAAAAGGGTCAACCCCTGCGAAGCTCGTCACTTATACCTCTACACATAATTTTATTTATATCTCATTCCATCTCTATTTAATTTTATCTTATATTCGTATTTTATACGACAAGTCCTCTTTTTAGCTGAGCTGACCTGTTTTCTTGTTCAACGCATTTCATTGTACTGTTGACCTTGTGTTAACTTACATATGAATAAAACTGAACTGAACTGAAGTTATTTCACCACTGAAATTCATGTGTGTGTATTTCCATTGTTGTTTATAGTGTTTGGAAATCTACAATCCCCAGTTGAGCTGGGACAAAGTCATGGGCTGTGTGAAAGGGGATCTGGGAAACCAGCTGATGCATCTGAATGCCATGAAGACCAAAGCGCTGAATCCACCACACAAATATGTGCCTTGGGTGACCATTAATGGGGTAAGGCTCCAGTGCATTTAGCAGCTCCTGTGGTATTCTGCAGAAAAACCATAACTACGAGGCAGCTAGACACTATCAATTTACAGATCTAAAGAGACGACATCAACCTGACTTGGAGATTGAATACATGCTAGCTGATACATGCAGTTTTCCATCCTGACTTGTTTTGAAGCCACTCTCTCTGCAGTGCCCCTGTTCTGCCATGCTTTCGATGCTTGATTTTTAATCAAGTGATGTTGTGATCATTTTGACACTTGATCTGCCCCAAAGTACTAATCTATAAGTGAAAGAGAGCTGTGACTGGTGCGTGAAGCTACAGCTTGATGCGACTCCAAAGCTTAGCACAACAGATGCCGCTGTCTCTCTGCCAAGCAGCCTGAGACCAAATGCACAATAACGACTTGAAACTGCAGTTCACTCTAAATCAATTCCATAAGAATAGAAGAGGGGAAAAAAACTAATCCTGTCTACATGAAGCATCAGGCAACAGAGAGGAGCCGGACACTGCTCACATTTTATATCCAACTGGCTTTGTCAAACCAAGCCTGAACTGAAAAATTAAAAGCAATTTTAAAGTTTATAAATTACTGCGACAAGAGAATGTTTGTGTTTCTGAGTTTCTACCTCTATATGTACAGTGATCGGGGTGTACAGGGTCAAATAACATTACACAACATTATAATATAATACACTTACTCACTTGATTTGAGGACAAATGGAAACATTTTACTATTTTGAATTGGGATTTTTGCCATTTAGCCCCCAATTGTATTTTATTTCTTTTATGAAAATATTCCAAATTTGCTTACAAATCTGAATGAAGGGAAATACAATCTTGGACTGTGGGAAAATCACATGCAGCAGTCTTGGCACCAAAGGGTGCTCTTGATTGTAAGTGGCCTGAGATTTCTTGGCCATTACATCATCAACCAGAAAATCCTTCATATCTTAAGACTCCCATGAAATATCTGTCCCTATCAAGACTGTATCTGCTACAAGACGCTGTCATGAAATCATACATGTAACTTAAGTGTGAAGCTCAGAGTTTGCTTTTTCACAGAGGTGATGTTCAATATTCTAAGCAATAGTCTCGTCATGTTAAGCAACAATCCTATTGCGTTCACTTGGCTCTGTTGGTAAGCTTTTACTGCAACCACCGTTCCTCTTTGCCTTTGTGGTGACTGTGTTTGGGTGTGTCTCTCCTACCATAATAAATAACATGCAGTTGTTGTGACCAAGTACACCTGCAAGTAAGTTAGTTGCTAACAATTTGACCTCTTTTAAATGTTGTCTGATGGACAGTTAGTGCTATTTTTTAATCTTCATAGTGAAGTTAGTGATTGTGAGAGCTTTAACAGAAAAATGACATACTACATTTATTTTAACCATCGTCCTTGCAGCTCTGTCTTTTTTTTTTTTTTTCAATGACCACCTTTTTTATGCCGGTCTTTGGGAAACCAATCTTTATTTATTTGCAGGAGCACACAGACGATTTGCAGGACAAAGCCATGAATTCTCTCTTCACTCTCGTCTGCAACATGTACAAGGTACAGTTAATCTCATTCATTGACTCTGTATGCTGAACTTTTGCCTTCTTAATACAATTTTACCGTGTATATTTTTAAATCGCAAGCAGTTCATAATTTTTGATTCGCTTAGACTTGAACTTTGACCTTTAACAAACTCTTTTTTTCAGGGCACCAAGCCTGCAGCCTGCGGAGGGGGCCACAAACACTTCAAAAGCTACTGCCACAATGAGTGAAGGAGCAGCACTACACTTGCCTTTATACTTGCTCTGCTCCAGGTGTGGCCACTAAATAAGCAACACTGAGGAATGTCATCAAATATATATTTCTTAATCTTTGATTTTACAATCTGTTTCTATAAAGGGAATAATTGATCACCTCACTTTATAATTCAAAGCATATAAATACAGTTGACTTTTTAAAAAAAACGTGTCATTACTGAAATGTTTTCTACTGAAACCATGAAACCATAAATGCTTTCTGAAATGCAGTGTTCTCACTGTCCTTCAGATGGCGCCATGTTTCATAAGCTCATCTTCAGTCCCCTGTTACCTGAGGTAATAAAAGAAATAAACAGTTACATGTATATGGCGGTTAGATAAAGAACTTGTCATACTACACTCACTTTATTTACCAGATTCCTTAAATATGAGCTCAGCATTGTCTGCCAGATTGTGCATGGAAAGTTTTAACACAACTGATATAACATTCAATTACATCTTATTCAAAAATAAAACTGCAAAATACAGTTAATTATACATTATACACATCATTAAGCGAACCAGAGAACATAACTAAAGCTGTTAAAAACACATCAGTGATTCATGAGTCACAACTGACGTTATACTTGATGTTTTATATTTGGTTTTTAAGCCCGGGTTTATGTGGGTGTGCGGCGGAAGAGGCAGGGTCATTAAAGTTCACAAAGTCTCCTGGGAATCGCACTGAATGTTTAACACGCACTCACATCCTTTTACAAATAGTAAATCTATCCGAAGTTGTGTTAATGTTGTAAAAAAAAAAACAACAACCATTAAATAGAATGGTTATAGGCAGCAGCTTGATCAAAGCCAGAGTCTCTCTGGCCTAACCAGAAGGGCTGGATGCATGAAGTCCTCTGATTCTACAGGCAGATAGACACACATGAATAATGGCCTGTCATGCAAGCAGCTCCACTGCCTCAATCTCACTACCAGCTAACATCTTCAGGCTCCATATACTTTCGCATTATTCTCAATAGACTAAATATTGCCATTTAAAAAAGTATACACGTATATTCGTTGCATTTGGGTCTAATGAGCTTACAGTTTAAAAAAGGCCACAGCTGAAGTTTAAAATGCAAACTCACAAGTGTGCTTAGAAAGTTAGCTGTTGATCACTGAAATAAAGACAGCTGAGGGTTTCTGAAGAGGCGGGGAAATACTTTTTTACTGAGTGACAGCCCAAGGAAGTATTAGTGCCACAGACAACTTCATATCTGATCTTAAATGGGGTTCCTGTATGCTCCTCTGGTATTTCCTTCCCAGTTGTTTTGTTCCCATGATACAGTAACTGGAAATATGAGGAGAAATAACTCATCAAAATTTTTCAACTTCACCGAGGTAAGAGACATTAATGAACCTTTAAGAAATACTAAAAAGAAAAATGTAGTAAATTACAATAGTCAATTCTGCTTGTGGCTTATGGATCAAATTTATTATTATTTATGATCTTTTCAGAACTCAAACAAAAAAAGAAAGTGAGCTGGTTTAACTTTAGCTATAATACGAAGATGCGAGGTTTCTTGTGTGACTGATCTCTTGTACATCAGGAGTATGTAATTACACTTTGATATCTTGTTCTATGCATTTTACCATTGCCTGACAGCTGTGCAGAAGAGCAATGGAGCCTTGAGTGTTAAAATAAGCCCCATTTAATTGCAAGTTCGGATTGTTAGCAATAAAATAATTTGTCCATTATGTTTATAAGTTTGAACAAATGAGGTTTGGCAGATATCAAACGACCATTTGACAAGAGGAAGTCAAGTGTTTTATCATGAGTGAAGTTTGCACTGTTCCCTGTGTTTTGGTCACCTAAGTCAAAGAAATGTTCAACAATAAAACCGGAGTGTGTGTTGACAATTGCTTATGGAAAGGTGGAACTCCCAAACAGATGGAGAGATAAGGTCACGGGATAGCGGCAGAAAACAAGGACTCTTATCTGTTTCTCCTCAACACTGACGCTGAGAGAGAGATGCCCTAAGAGCTAAATCCCAAACACTGTCTCACTGTGAGAACCATCTGTTGTGTCCAAGGTGATAGTGCGTGGGTCTCAGGACCTGAAATCAGATAAACCTTTCAAAGATAATGCCTGAGTGGGGCTCGTCACATTTTCGGCAAAAGCACAAAAACAGCCCTGTCTGCAACTTACCTTTAGATCTCAGCAATTTTTTTTTTTTCATAATGTCTCTTCAAGAGGTTCAGAAAAGGCCAAGCTTGACCTTAGTTAAGGGAATATGCCAGTGAAACCTAAGACAAACACACACTGGTAGCTTTCATTGGCTTTTCCTGCAAGTTAGTTTTGTGATGAAGCAGATAAAGCATCTCAGCTGCACACTCGGGGATCTAGTGCTGGGTTATATGGAATCAGGTTAAGCTACAGTATAGTATTTAATTTCATCTTCACTGAGCTGTAAATTGTTGTGACGTAGAGCAATTAGTGTCAGTAACAGCAGTTCAGGTTCAAAAGTATTTTTGTTTCATCTGCATTGCCATGAAAAGGACGTTGTGCTGACGCTTGATATAGTCGATGCAAAGCATATGAAAAGAGAGAGGGTGGTGGAGACTGACCTCTGTCAACCGTTCCTAAACATGTTGCATTTATAACGAATGAGTGAAGAAAGTTTGCTCACCCAGCTTTGCCATAAGAGAAGTGGTCTGTAAGTTACTGTCTGTGGAGCATCTAAATTTCACATCTCTTCATGCCATCACAGTCTCCTCATTCTCTAGTTTCACAATTAGAAGCATCTGATCTAATAATGTAATCAAATTGACCACATGAAATGACTGCTGTTTCCTTTCATTTCTCATCTCTGTTCTGTCATATCCTGGTCTTTGTTTCTTCTGCCATCCAGAGACAGTGGGACTCCTCAGAGCAGGCCTCCTCCGCTGAGTGTCTGCAGGACCCCGATTTCAAATGTGCTGTGAAGAGGCTCTTCTCAGGCACCCTGCAGCTGCCCAGGCTGTCCTGCAGACCCTCCATGCAGGACAGACCAGAGGACGGCCCCGGGTCCGGCCCCGTGGCCCACAGCATCAAACACTCCAGGAGCCTGGGGACACTGACCAGCTACATATGTAAAGGCCTGTGAGTCAATGATTCTATGTGTTGTCAGTGTCCTGCTGCAGATGCAGTGGATCTTTTTGGTGATACGCCTCTCTATAATGTTCATGTTCATTCGCACCAAAACTTTGGAGTAAATAAATCTACATAATTGAATCTACTGGGGCTCTGTTCCAACTTTAAAGGAGTGTATGGGTCTACTTAGCTTAAAGAGCCATTTTTAAGTGTCTATTATTATTTTTATACTTGAAACTTCAAACCTGTGTGGAGCATGTGTGAAAATGAGTTCGTTTTTCTAGCTGGACGCGTTTTCAAGATTAATGATTAGAATTATATGTCATCAATCGATAACCAGCATGATGGGGTTTAAGGTAACTTTGCAGCACCTTCTTCCAATTCCGTTTCCTGTAAAGATTTCAGCAGAGCTTGACGATTTTTTTTTTTTAGTGCCTAAGTGCTTAATTTAGGTAGAAAAAGCTGATTTGCTTCTTGAGCATATGATCCAAAGTGTCCCGCTTAAGGCGTCGCTCTCCCCTCTGTCACACTGCTGAACAATTATCACTATAAAAGATCAAACAAACAAGGCTCTTATGATTGTTTCCACAACGACATTCAAGCTGCAGCTGTAAATACATTTTTTGCCTCTCTACACTGTGTATGTGTGTATGTGTGTGTGTGTGTGTGGGTGTGGGTGTACTGCACTTTTGTTTTCTTTTTTTACATGTTGGGGGAATGCACACGGACGTGTTTGATTTCATAAGTCATTGTAGTGCATGTCAGAGGTGATCAGATATGGCTTTACTTTGGACAAAGACACAGTTGTATCATAGATATTTTTCCCTTTTACAGCAAACAAACCTTCATCATTGGTATTTATCTGTGCAAATGACGAAAGCAGTACACATACTACACGGTTACTCGCCAGTATTAGTCTGTATGAGTGGACATGCGCCCTGGGATGTCCTAAGATATAACCTGATGAAAAGTATATACAATGAATTGCAATGAAATCTATTGGTGCACTGTGACTTCACGGACCATGAAAAGGGCTAGTCAAAAATTCAATACTATTGTTTACCACCTCTTATATAAAAATGACATTCGCGTGTGAATGATGCTGAGTTAGATTTGACTAAATTACAGTCTAGGATTTTGTAAAGTTCCAAATTACCAATTGATTCAAATTGATAAACACTCCTGTAAGTTTAACTTTATTTGAGGGCGGGACAAGCAGTGTGTTTGTCTGGCACCAAATAACAAAAATGGACATTAATAGTGGCAGAGTCCAGAATTATTTTACTCAGATGATAGCTCCAAAAAGAAATATAAACATTGCACATGTATTCATATTAATAGACTATTATTTCAAAACCAATTTTTACCGGTAACACAAGAAATAGTGTTGTTCAATGGTTTTCAGTGACAACCCATTTGTTAACATGAGTCATGTGTCACTAACTACGGCTTTGCCTTCATACTCATATTTAGGCACAGTAAACTGTCTAAAACAAGTGAACTCCCATTCTGTACAATAGAACACAGTTCGTACAGAGTACATTAGGCAGCTTGACATAATTTGTCAAAATGAGAAGGCGAACACACTGGTGTGCAGATTCATCACATTTAATATGGCATGGTCAAAACTCTACAGATGAGGCACTGGAAAATAGGTTCATACATTGTGATGATTAGGCTATATTTATTCCATAAATGTTTATATACCAGCAGGTATAAAGCAACACTGCCACAGACATGACTCCTATGATGTTGATGGACCTAAAAGCCTTTTATTGTGTTCCTTGTCTCGGGAGAGGGCCATGTGCTCGCCTATTTACAAGTTGGTAGTGCAATTTTGATGCAGCGCCAGAGAAATTGTTTATGGAGTAGCATTCGAAGCCACAGGTTGTTTAAACCTGACAATGCCGCACATGTTAGGGAAATCTAATCAGAATTGAACTGAATTATTTTATTGTGATGTCACTAATTTGATGTCATTATATGTCTATCAAAGTTAACATTAAACTCGCGGTAACTACATCTAAAATAGTCACGATGTTGTGTTCTGTGGAGGCTTGTTTCTGAAAGCTGACCACAGACAGTCATGTAGCCAGTACAGGCAGCGTCTACAGTAAGCCATGTTCTTATAGATGAAAATAAGGTTAAAAAGTCATTTCTGGCCTCGGCAGGATAAACACTTTGTTACCCCCTCTCTTGGAACAGCTTTTACTGTGCGGTGGCTTGGACTCCCTGATGATGTCCCCATCCAGAACATCTAACACAGGCACTGAAGAATTAACCTCTGGCCCATAGCGCTCCTAGATCACAATAAATTTGGCACAGTTACGCACATGATGAGAGTCAGACACAGGAAACGGTGTAAATTGTGATTATTTGAAGAGGAGATAGTGCAGGAGCGGCTGGAGAACAAGTGTTTCATTTGGAAAAAATGTGAGCTAAAGCACAGGATGGACAAGTGTAGATGAGGCCAGATGCAGGTGAAACAAGGTCTTTCTGATCACACTGCTCATGAAGTAGGACTCTTGTGACTTTCCACTTGAAAAGGAAGATTTCCAAAAGGCAAACCATCGTCAGCCCGGATCAAAGCTTGTCCCCGGTTGTGGCTTGAACATCACCTGAAATTGTGACATCATTACTGGAGGAAAAATATTGTGAGAATAATCTGCCCACACCACTTGGGAACACAGTGTAAACGGGTTGTTTCTTCTCAGTTGTTTCCACAGTGGCCCAATGGACAAAGCATTAGGATGCTGTCTACATGACTAGCTTTGTGCGGCGTGGAATATGTTGTAGCATACAAACAGATGCCGTCTCACATTGCTGAACTATGACAACTACCTTTTAATGAACTTGATCAACCCCACTCCAGGACCTGCGGGAGTGCCGCCACAGGAATGTACACTCTGTTCTGGCCTCGCTGAATCGAACTGAGAACTGGGCAGATCTCACCTCTGCCTCTGTCATCCACATGACTGAAATGATGATGTGCTTCAGGGCCAGGATTTGTTTGGGCCCAGGATCATCCTCTGATGTGTTGAGCTTGGGGAAGAGAGAAGAGCATCTTTACTGCTGGGCATTAGAACAAGGCAGAAGTGGTTAGGAAACAATGCAGACTTCGTCTGGCAGAAGGTTAACTGCTTCATACTCGGGATATATTACAGTGGTACAAACATGTCCAAAAAAGGACTCACATGTAAGAAATGTAATTTTAGAAAACCAATGAAAAATGGTAAGGTTTATATTCTGCAAATGAAAGATCTGAGCAAAGAACAGAAGAGTAAAGCAGTATGTTTTGGCCACTTGGGGGCAGCGGAACAAGCTGTAAACATCATGTTGACATATCATCACCTTTGTTATAACAGACAGTTGTTTATTTACATATTAAGTAGACATGGAACAATATTAGCATTTGTTTGTGTCGACTATTCACCTTCCTTTTAGCTCTGTTGCATTCTCCACCAGCTCCTCAGAAAATATTATATGATGCTAAATGCTCCACCAAGTTCACCAAGTTCAGCATCTAGTTGGTAACTTTGTCTGCTGTTTGGCGCCGGGCAGGTTGCATTCACAGCGCTCATTTCTATTGTTTATATTGTGGAAAACTGGATTGATGAGAGACGTGAGACTGAACAAAAACATTAAAGCTGCCGGCCATAAAACCAAAACACTGAGCTGATAGACGCTAAAAGTCTCTGTAATTCTGGTCATTTCTGGTCCGGTGATGATTCTCTGTAGGTTCATGACTATGCGTGGCCCCTTTCATATTACACATAGTATTAACATAAAACACTGATAATGTGCCGTACATCATATCCGCTGTTACAGACTAATTCTTTTTGTGAACGGGTTACATAAACAATCTTGACAAGCAGTTGACCTCATTATGACTAGTTTACATCCACAGTGTCTGTGTTTCATTTGGATGAGAACAATTGTGTCTATCTACTAGTACAGTACTGCTGCACCAGAATACATACAGTACAGTAGCTATGAGTATATACCAATAAAAAGCCTTTAACCAAAGAATCGTTCTTCCCTGCTCTCCCTACCAGCTGTTGGTCATAGGTTCAGTCCTGTGTCAGATGTTCCAGCTCCCCAGGTTATTTCAGTTACGCTAGACAGCACCGGTGTTTAGCTGTGAGTCCTTAATCACAGGAGGACCTTTTCTCACTCTGCAGCGATAAACAAAAAGATTGGGTGGGGGTGAAGATGATGTTGCCTCTGGTCACAGATAGAGAGCGCCATCGTGACAGCACCCATGCCCTCTATAGCTTTTATCTACCTCTGCTTTTTATAGTCAGAGGCTCTTCATGTGACTTCTCCTGGTACGCTCAGAGCATGTGAAAGGCAAAGAGGCTGCCTTTGAGGAAATAGGCAACTTCACAACAAATGGCACCTCGGGGACCAGGGGAAAAGCCTGAGTATGCAAAGTCAGTTGGAGTGAGAGTAAGAGAGGCGAGCTAGAGGGCCGAGCCAGGCGACAGCTTAATGTTTATACAGTGGAGGAACTTAGAGAGGAAGTAATTATGGAGCACAGTTTGAAGTTGATGAACAATATGCTCCGTAAGATTAGGAGTGAAGGAAGAGGGGAGGCAGAGTATTGGAAAGAGAGAGAAGCAGAAGGGGGCGATCCGTCATGTGTCTCCTCCCTGTATATCAGACAACCATATTTAGTTGGAGAGAGGGAAGGCCTAGGAGTAATGTAAACAAAGCCTGGGAGAGGGAGGGAGGCAGGGAGAGTACATCAACACTAATGTTTGAGACTATTGCCCCGCACGACAGTCAGCATGGTCTTTTGGAAGAGACAAGAGAAGGACTGATTAGGTTTCAAATAAAGATGTTGAAGTCTCTTAGAGAGGTCATTCTGTTAACTTTTTGAAAAGGTTTTGTTTTGGGGTTTTTTGGGGGATTTTTAAAGCAGCTTCTTTGACAGTTTTAACAAAAGAGTTTTGGAGAAGACAGGAACAGGTCCAGGTTTTGTTCAAATGTGAGGAGGAAGTGAGGACTGGACCAGAGGCACTAGCTTCACCTGGATTTGGCAAATCAAGACGGATCACTAACATACGCCCTGTCACAAAAACATCACGTAAAAGTTTATTTGAGAATCCAAAGAGTTCAGAGACAATTTCAAGAGGAACTAATCTCCTGATCCCTGACCGTCCTCTGTTCAGTATGAGTGACCTGTGCACTGAGAGCTCTGAGGAAGAGCAGTCTGATGTTGAGGACAGGCCGCAGGAACAAACGGTGACCAGGCTGCCAATCATTCAGCTCATGCCCAGGTCCAAAGCAGGCTCACCGGGAGGATCCCCAAAGAGCTCGCCCAAGGATTCCCCTCGCGGGTCTCCTCGTAACTCCCCGCTGCTCTTCAGAAAGCTACTGATGAACCGCAGCATCAACCTCCAGAGGCGCCGCTTCACTCTCGCCCACACGCCCAGGTAGAGTCCGTAACTCTGAGGCGATGATGACAAAGATGACAATGCTGTTTCACTGAATAAGCCATGTGTAGCTTTACCCTGTTTCATTTCAATTTGACAATACAGGTCATTTCCACTCGCGTCTGCACCTGTCCTGGGCTGCTCAGGTGAATATTAAATATATCATTTACAGCTAACAATGGTAAAAGATGGGCCAGAAATCCTCCCCAATATACTGGCTTAAATTCAAATACCAAACGTCCAAATACACGCATATTTATTAACGCGCTCTCATTTAAGATGTGGGAGAAATGCTCAGTAGTATTTTGTCAGAACTTCTGATTATTGTTTCAGTGGATCTGTTTGTGTTGTTGAAGTAGGAGCTGGTTCTTGTCTCATGGCCAATAGTCACTCCACTCAGCTGGAAATGTTAAATGTATTTTTGGTTTATTTTTATGCAGGCAGCATCCATTCACACTACAAAAGTGGTTGCCCTTAAGCTTATGTTTTGATGCAGACCACAAGATGTTCATGTACTGCTGCATTCCAGTTAAACACACTGTCCTCTACCAGAATAAAATCAGCTGTTGTTTCAGGGCAATTCTGCTAAATAAAATCCCCTAATGTGAGGATTATTTTGAAGGTGCTGTTTCATCCTCTTTAAATGTGGCAGATGATATTTAAAACAGAAGCAGGATCGGTCCCTACTGGTATTTTTGCTTGATTCTTGCCATCTTTGTGCTTGATTAGAAATTTTATTATTTATATGGGTAAAATTGACTGAAAAGCCCAAATCTGTAAGTTTCTGTTGAAATGGATTTCAAAATATGGTGTCAGTTTTAGTGCTTCATTTCCTACAGGTGTGAGTGTTTTTCCTAAGCTTTGTACACCTTTTGTTTTCCAACTGAGCAGCATCCTCTCAGCAAACACAGCTCAACGTCACCGGATCAGCAGTTTATTGTTCCACTTCTTTGTCAAGCAAGTACTTTAATCTCTCAGGGACAAAATTACCGTTCTTAGTAGCCACACAACAATGGAACACAACTCCAGCCTGGAACTGGACGTTTTGTGCTTAACTTAAAACATTATTCATTTATTTTTAATTATTCATCCGTTATATTGCCCTTAACTCACAGCTGTCTCGCCACCTCCGCTCTGGTAGCTGTTGATAGCTTTAGTTTTATGAGACAGTATTGCATCAGGCTTGGCTCTCAATTCCAATATAAATTAAACATTTACATGGTTAACAACGTCAAGGCAAGAGTCGTATGATCAATTAAACCATACTTGACCGTAACTTCTTGAAAGAGGAAGAATAAACAGGGCCCTACATACAGTATATGTCTGGATGGATATACAAACAGGCAGATATTTGTTCTTTTTGCTTCAAGCACACAGTGTATTTCCACATTGGTCCGTTAAAAACGCCTGTAGGTCTCTTCAAAATAAGTGCCTATTGTGGACTGTACTGTAAGTACTGTAAAACCAATTTTTTACGCACATGCCTCGTACCTCTTTGTCAATGTTTACCCTTCACTCCTCAGCATATACACATTCAGATGTAGGTACCAAGCAATGCTCGGCTGTTACAAGGTGTTTCCGACCTGCTGCAGTGATGTTAGAAATAAGATTAAAAGTCAGGGAGAAACTTTAGCCGGTGCCGTAAAACCATGCCTTACTTTTATTGGCAAGAAAAGAGTATTAAACATTCCTAAAGACACCAGTGCCTAGTAGAAAACTAAAAAAAAAGTGTTTACAAGTTCATTCACCTTTTATAAACATGTAGGGGGTGGGGGTGGGGTGGGGTGGGGGGTCACTTTCGTTTTGCATCATTTTGTGTTTAATGGTCTTGGATTTGAGATAGCTGGACACATTTCTTTTCCAGGGCTTATTGTAACTCTCCAGCCAAACTGTTTCATTAATTTCAGCGTGTCTGTTGAAAATCTAAATATTAGAGGGCGAGAGTTCAGTCGAGAGGATTCCAACACTCAATCAGGAAAGTCAGATGCTTGCAGGATAACACAGATATTCAACATGTCAGAGCCTTTATATTATACAGCTCTGAGGTCAGGCCATTGTTAGTGTCCCTCTGCAGGGTATGTGCAGTGTCCCATAATGTCAGAGCTGAAATAAATGGACGGGGATGAGTTATTGCAGGATGGCTGGCAAGGAGGAGGAATTAAACAAACTGGGGGTCCAGCGGAAAATAAATGTCGCAGGCAGCTCAAATATAGAACATACCCGCAAAGTTATTTTCACTTAGTGTCTAAGTTGATTAAACCTCTCTTTCCACTCCACAGACACCATGTCAAGTGGATGTGTTGGGAGAAAAACGTTTTGTGAACATCGTTTCAGTCAGTCAGGTCTAGTGTGAGTCTGGGGTGATTTGTTTCCATTACGTCTTTCATTGATAAATTTAGGACATTTCCTGGGCTGACACAACAAAATGTGCATAGAGTACAGATGATGCTTGTTTTCTAGGGGGGATATAGCAAAGTGAATATTAGCAAACCAGTAATGCATATACTGCATGTACAAATATTATAAATGCTGATGCCTTTCATTGTCATTTGAAGGGAGCAGTACTCTGGACCAGAGTAATTGGGGGTTTTACAAAAAGTGTCATTATGAGCCTAAAGAATTGAGATCAGCATTCCCAGTCTGACTCAGGTATATGCTACATTTACAAAAAAACAAAACAAAACAGGATATGTTCAGGATGGTCACACATTCTCCGGATGAATATTAACACAGCATTTCCTGTTTTTTTCCACTAGAGGATGCTATGTTGTGAAATGTGGGCAGAGAGCCTGTCAGGAAGATGTGTTTCAGTTTCTGTGATGGGTCACAGCAGAGGAAAGAGACATCATTCTTTGGCTGCGGTTTGACTCTGTGGGGGCTCAAATGTTTTAGGAAGGTGATTCTGGCATGGTGCTGTTGTCGACCTTTTTCTCTGGCATGTAATGAGTGGGACTGAATGTGTTGCTGGCAGATGAATAATAGTGTTAAAAGTTCAATTATGCACTGTAACTCTAAAAACTCTCATTGATTAAAGGTTGTGTCCTGTATTTTGACCTAAAGTTGTCAAAGTTATGTTTAATAGTGGAACAAGTGAGCAAATGCTCCCAGCTCCAGAGCAGACAGTTTAACTTGATGGGACAGATCTGTTGTAACAGACACTTCCTGTCTGCTCCTCCCTCACATTATGAAAAATTAGATGTTTCAGTCCTTTACTAATCACCTGTTCTCTGCACTATTTTCACAATCACGCCTTTGGTGACACCAAATATTTGTTTAACACTGCAGGAGGATATTGTGTGAATCAGATGGATTATATTGTGGCATGAGAAGAGAACTCAATATTAAAAAGGAAAATTGAATAACCTCTAAAAAAAAAAAAAAAAAAAAACGTGCACACACACACACACACACACACACACACACACACACACACACACACACACACACACACACAATATTGAAGTATTGATTGACCAGTATGCTATTGCTGCTGCTGGCATGGAGGCAGGCTGGTTACACGTAAACAGAAACTGTACCAACTGTCTCTCTTTGCAGCGAACGTACTTGTGATCACAACACTATGATATAGCACAGCGCAACATGTTTTTTCTTCTTTCACCTCACCTCTACTAGTCCCACTCCAACCCCAGCGCTGTTCACACTGCTCCACTTTCTCATGCAATGGCTGTCGTTATCTGTGCTCTCTCTCTCTCTCTCTCTATCTCTCTCTCTCTCGCTCTCTAAAACACCCAGCACCCCACCCCTTCTCTCTCCCACCACATTATCTCTCTCTCTCTCTCTCTTTCTCTCTCTCTCTCTCTCTCAGGGGAGATAGTGTTGTTGTTTGTTGTTTTAAGCTTGAGTTTGGTCCCACCACTCTCAGGAGAGAAGAGAGGGGAGAGCAGAAGTCTGTTGTGGCCCACTGACAGGGACTACATGGGACGGTCCACCCCAGGGAGCATCTGTTGGGATTATAACACTCTTTCCAGCTCACTTTTTTCCCACTAAGAATAACTCAGTGTGTTGGTGGTGTAGCATCACAGAGGCAACCCCCTTTGTTGAAATGGACAGCTCTATGTCAAGGTTGATGGACTTGATTTTTAGAGACAGAAAAATATCTGGGGCCCACTGTTGAGGAACTCGGTTTTGTCTGACTGCAGCTCATTTGGAAGAACTCAAGCTTGCTGTTTCCTATTTAGGAGTACAAGGAGAGAGAAAAAAGAAACAGGAGAGAGCCGTTTATCTTGGCACGTCTGTGGTGGTGAGCTCAAAGGAGAACTGACAGCTGACACCATCCTCAATTTCACTTGATTTGATTGGACCCCATATTTCCACTGTCAGTGAGATGATATACTAACTCACTTTGTGACAGGTCTCTAACAGCCTGGAGTCTTTGCCTTTTTAGGCTGTTCACACACACATACACACACACTCTTTCTGAGCTCTTAATTTTTTTGATTTTTCTTTTTTCCGCAAAAACAAATGGACATATCCTTATCGCTGGGACCGAAAACTGCACTGCAAATTCAATTTCCAGCTTGATGCTCTTTGATCCATTGATTCTGCACTGAGCTGGAAGTGAATCGCTTCTAGATAACAAGTTTTATCTAATAAATAGAGAAGGGGACCCGGCGGGCCTGACTTACTGTTGCGTTCACTTTCATTCTTACTTCTACCAGGTGCAGTTGTTGAGACTCTTGTTTTGCTGTTTTGCATCTTGACATTGTTTTGCATCTGTCATTCTTGGACCTGTTTTTCCTGCATCGTCCTCTCAAAGGGACCTTTCTCCCTGCGCCATAACTTGTGACCACAGAGAGTGTAAAGGAATTGGGACAGTCCTTTTTGATTCATGACAGCATGGGGGTTTTTGATTGTGCCACAGAAGTTCACATTGTTTATCCCTCGCCTCCCAAAGCTGCTATTTTGATGCTGCTCTGAACTCAACCCAACTCTTTTTTCAACCTGCCAATAAAATGATGAACAAAGACTCTCGCTTTTCAAGGAAAATGCACAGCAACTTCTCCACCCGCAGGCACTCGTGCATTGGGTACGTATCCGGCTGTGTGATTGTGATTACAGTTGCTGATGTACAGTGAAGGCAACATAATGCATGTGTGCACAGGAAGTATCGGTAAGCTGACTTCCAATATGAATATAATCAGCTGATGGGGAATTTTTGACTGTGCTGCTTTGTCACTGTGTTTACAGTGATATTGTGTTGTATCCATGTTGATGTCTATCTGGTGGTTTTATGTGGGTAACTGCGGCTCTGTATTTGCATATAGATTTTGTTGTGATGTGTAGTTGTGAAGTTTCTAGCCCCTGTCTCAGAGTGCCATTTAGATTACATAAAACATAAAATATCGATTGAAGACAGAAAACATTTTGACATGAAAATGAATGCCTTTTGCAGTTCTGAAGCACTGCTGTGAGCTGTGTGAGTTGTGAGTCTGCACCTGAGTGCTGTTTAAAACTCTGGATTAACTTTAACAAATATCCGCCACATGATTTGACATGCACTGTGGTGAAGGCTGTTGCTGTTGCTGTTGGTGTGCTGTGGTCTGCAGTGCAGGCCTTGGGGTGGCATGGTGGATCAATGGTTCTGTCCACTGATGTCCCTCCTTGGGGTCCATGGACCCGCGCCAAGCCGAGGCTTCCGTGATAGGCATGGTATGATACATGAGAGCGGCAGATTTCACCTGTTTTCCATCTTGTCCCGTCGGAAACAAAACAGAGAGAAATAATAAAGAATGTGTCAAATGAACTCACTTCCAAGAGGTAAATTATTGTAGCAGGCCCCCTTGTCGACACACTGACGTGACTGATTGACTTAATTGTAGCTGAAACTTGATACGGCTGTGTAATCAGCAGGCCAGATTCAAAAAACATAAAATCTACTACAGCTGTCATGAGATCCCTGCAGGATACGATATTATGTAAGTTTATAGAGACTAAAAAAAGAGACTCAATGCATGAAACAAAAGAGTACACACACATCATAACCAGCATATGAGTATGCACACACACATATAAACATATAAATCTGCTAGACAACATGACTTTTTGGAGCTTAAGCTCCGAAAGCTGCACAGATTCATAAAGAATCTTTTCTTCCTGCACTGAAAAAAAAAAAAGATGTCAGAGCTCTCGTGGGATTTTTTTCAGTGCAGTGTGTGGTGTGGCAAACTTTTCTGAACTCTGGGCATAAGGCATGTGCCTCGCGAGTGTCATCCGAACTCCTCCAGCCGTGAGCCTGTTTGGATCATATGAGGAGATCAAAGCAGGAGATTTTAGACCACAGCCAGAAATACAGAAGTGCAGCAGGGAACAGAACAAGCCTCTATTCTCTTATTACCTGATTTGTTCATCAAGCTTACTGACTGAAAAAAAAAAACAGCACTGAAGCGGAGTCACTGTTGGGAGCTTCAGCTCAAAGCAATGTTCAGATCCTGTTTTTCAGTTTCAGCACAAATAAAGACAATGATTTTTTTTTATTGTATGATGATGGAGAGTGAGTGATGGTGATGAGTGTTGCTGTGTTACAGCAGTAGAGGTACTTAAATTAGTTAAGTGAGCAGTTAAATTCTTTTACAAAGGAATAATTTTCTCTGCAACACACACACACACACACACACACACACACACACACACACACATCCAAACACCCTGAGACAAAGCAGTCTCTTGTAATCCAGATGTGTCCATCACAATAGAGACAGTTCTTATCCGCACTTGTACTAACAGTACCAGGGCACCATTCATCCTACCCTATGACTTACACACACACACACACACACACACACACACACACTCCTAACCTTCTCAACAATGCTTTTTATGGCTTCTCTGGCAGTGTGGTACATTTAAACAACACTGTGTCACTGCATTAAGCCAAACATGGCTTGAGATGAGAGCTCTCAGTCAGTGTCATGAGAAGATAGTTGTTGCTGCAGTAACAGTTTGAGAAGATGCCATTTATCTGAAGTAGAGAGTGACGGAAAGAGACAGAGTGAGGTATGTGATAATTTACACAAAGAGGCTAACGGCACAGACGAGAGGGCGGTGAAGAAGTGATAGGGAGGACGTGGGTTGAGATAGCGCTGCTTTTAGCGCAGAGATAATGACTGGAAGCAGAGGGTTAGACCGAGGGACAGGGGCATTACAGGGTGAGCAGAGAATAAAAAGATATTTCTAAAGTAGACAAAAAAAAAAAAGAAGAGAGGCAGAAAGTTATTGTGACTAAAAGAATAATGGGGAAAACAAAAAAAAAAGTGTCAAGTGAGGCCACCCCACCAAAGAGCAACAGTGTCAATGTCAGAGGTCCCAATATAGCCGCCAGCCCCCCCCCCTCCCCAACACACACCAAGATTAGTCAATAGGGCCTGTGTGGCTGTGGCGGGCTGGCTGATGTGTGCGTCACTGCTGTACTCCATATTTTCAGCATGACTGATTTCCCCAATCGCCTCCAGAGCCTCATCGATTCCTGAGGCCAGCAGCAGCAGCAGCAGCAGCAGCAGCACAGCACAGCACAGCACAGCACAGCACAGCACAGCACAGCACAGACACCACTGACATTCAAAATGAGCAGCTCTACTGTATTTCCTACTCAGACTGTGAGAGGACATGAGAGACGTCTTTCCTTTATCCAAAGTTCACAGAGACCGTGGAAACAATCAAAAGATGAGAAAGATTAGAACTGCGAAGGAAATGGCAGTTTTAAGTGATTTCTTTCTGACAGTTCTCTGCCCTGAACAAAGTGGATAAGCTGCTACTCTAGTTATTAGTATTAGCAGAAATCAGGATATGGCCTCCAAATAGATCACTCAGTTAAAAAAAAAAAGTGTGATTAGATACAGTCAAGTTTGTGATACACACCGATCAGCCACTACATTAAAACTGGCAGCTGGTTCTAATATTGTAGCTGATTAGAAAATTTAAAAAAATCATCCTATTTTAACCAAATATTGTTTCACTTAATTATTGATGAATATGTGGATTGAGAATGGAGAAAGAAACTATTGTATCAGACGTCAGTGGTGGGTGTTAGCTCTGTGATAGAGCAGTATCAGGACGACTGTTCACTGTAACCACTAGAGGGGGAAACTGACTTGGTTATGCTCAGAAAGTGATGGAGAACAATGACCTCCTGTTAGACCAGGCGCTACTCGGATATGGGAAAATAAAAACACAATGTATCGGTTTGGTAGATTAAAATTTTATTTTTAGGCTGCTGGAAACCAGCCATGTTTCACTAATGAGACTTTCATGGTGCTGTGGAGTTTATGTATTTGTATTGATCATGCGGCAGAAGGCTGACACTTTTACACTCTGAAACACAGCATTGTGTGTTATTATTATTGGTTATTGGTGTTATTGGTTTGTGTTATTTTTCTGCTGCGGCTTCTTCTGCCTGTTCTGTATATGCAATATACCTGCTGCACTGTCTGTCCAGCTGTGCCAGAGGTTTCTCCCTTTGTCTTTTTCTTCTTTTTTCTTGAGAAACTCTTTTAAATCACAGGTCTTGCGGTTCACATTGTACAGAGACAGATCTATGATTCTGAGTACACAAATACTATTACAACCCAACTACTGATAAGTTACAAATTATTTTTATTTACACACCTGGCACATTGATTTTATGAAAGGTTTAATAATCTCTTTGAAGTAATATTAATATTTATCGGCAAAATCAGACACTCAGCTCACCTCCAATAATAATTTTATTTTCTAAGTTTAATTTTTACATTCATTTTTAACAGTGTTTTGCAGAATTAACTTCCTGTTAGGTACTTACAAAAATGTTGATGTATTCCTCTGTCGTTCATACAATACCTTTTGGCCCTTGTAACCTCAATGATCAGTAATTTATTATCATCTAAAAGTATATTTTAGTTGTTTTTTTTTGTTTGTTTTTTTGCTGGACACTGATGTACCACATGTGCTACTAGTCTTACGAACACCTATACACATACAGTGCCCATGTACACACACTTGCAGTAGGCTACACACTAGCTCAGAGTGAGCATTTCACTTGTATTTCCCACAAACACTTCCCTGCTGAGGGAGTGGCCACCTGCCACAGAGGTGTGCGCACAGACGTGTGTAAGTCTGAATGTCCATTTAAAGTGTGCGTTTGAATGTGTGCCCATGTCCCTGCACACGTGCATGCATTAGTGAACTCCCTTGTGCTTAAATCCTGGCATCTTTTTTGGCTGTGTGTGTGTGTGTGTGTGTGTGTGCGTGTGTGTGTGTGTTTGACTGCGTTTGCATATGTGCGAACAAGTCTGTCATCCACCCAATTCCCAAATCGGAGGAGCCCCAAACTCTGCCGTCATGCTAGCAGATGGCAGCCTAATGAATCATGAGGCGACACACTGATAGCCTTTACTACAGTACATGCTGTAACATGACGTTTGACATCACTGAGACTCAGTTAAATATAGGCCGCTAGCAACAGCCACATGCTGACACCTGGTGCTGTTGCTTTGTTACGTCCACAGTATTTTAGATGACATTTGTAGCAAGAAGAAATTTGTTTCAGTTTATTTGATTTTCTTCTGCACTGTAGTAAATGCTTTTAATTTGAAATAACCAGAACAAGTGCTGTACTGTTTGGGTGCTTTGAAAGATGTAACACGCTGTAAGCCTGTTTTTCTAGTATTTCCAGGGAAGATACTGTCCATTGGTTTATCATGATCATTGCTGCACACAGAAAGTTACAGTTTCAGTGAAGAAATGAATCCTTTTTTTGTAAGGACGTGGTCGTACCTGGGAATAATTCTTCCCTGGAGACCCTGTAACAGATATGGAAGACTATAGTAGAAATGGGCGGCCATGCTCATGGGAATATGCCTGTGTGTGTATGTTATTAGTGTGTTTGTGTACCCTTTTCTTCTGCAGCTGCTTTTTCAACCTCTTGAACTGTGCTGTGCCCAACACTCAGTCCCTTTATACAAGCTCACGTTGTGTAGCTGAGCGTGGTTGAAACAGAAAGTTATTTTAAATTCTGGTAGAGAAGTTTCCAAAGACAGCAAACATTTTTTCTTTTTCATATAATAATGTAATATGTTGGGTTTTAATATATTATTCAGAGGCTAGTTTACTTAGGTTTTGAGATGCTGTTATAGGCACTAGTCAAATAGTATTTCTTCATATTTATTATGTGGCCACAGAGAAATTCTATTCTCGCAAATTAAGAGGAAGGCAGCGCACACTACTAACAGCTGCATGATTGGATTGATGCAGTATATGTTTTCTATGTTTAATCGCATATGTCACACCACTATTTCTATATTAATTATGTAATGGTCTGGATTAGCAGGTGTAAAATTTGCATGTTTCTTAGAAGCATGGCAGTAGTTTCCATTTGCTATGATGAGACATCATCACCATTAAGGAATGAGAGGGTGTTTCTAAATTGCTCATCATTTTTTGGTGCATTTGAGGAGACTGTTAGGACATTATGCCTCCAACTTGTGCCATACTCCAGTTATTCAAATGTTTAATTTAGTCAGTAACCATTTTTTGACCTAACTGCAATATTTAATTGCTATTTCTTGTCATATAACCTTTCAAAACAGCGCCTAATTGTATTCTAAAATATTCTATGTGATAGTTTTCTTTAATATTTTAATATCAAGAGCAAGGAATACTTTCTCATGTAGTTTATTTTCTTTCAGACACGGGCAAACACATCCTAAACAGGCTGATTAGGCTTAATTGCATTCAAATTAAGATGACTTAATTAAGATGTGCATTCATATCACCACTTTTAATAAATACTGTAAATTGAAAACTCGAGGCTACGTAAACTTTTTGTGTCCCTCATGGTGATTTGAGATAGGATTAGGAGATCTGCCCTCCAGTGTAGCATGACACAGCTGTGATCAAATATTTTGTAATATATACTGTATGTCATATAGTGGTGGAAAAGGTGTTTCTATATTCTAAAATAAATCCAGGAGAAATTTAAGGGAATAATCAGTTAAATACTTAAAGTCTATCACTCAAGGAAGAATCTTATTCTAGCAAGTGGTTCTTGTATAGACAAAGCAGGGAAAAATATTGCAGTCTCATCATAATCACAATGTTGACTTGCATGGATTTCAGACAAAAGAGCAACATAAAGTGACTGACATGACTTCGGATCTCAAAGCCAGACAGGGTTGGTGAATATTCAGTTTTCATTAACCCACATGAGCGCAGTTAATACTGTTCTTTCCAAGTAAATGTCCTCAGATGTTGTTACAGTATTTCATTTCATTGTACATTTTCTTGTATTTTCATTTTAACATAATTGGTCAGCAGTGGACAATATGACTTTGGAAACTAGTCAATGTCAGCTAACTTTACATACAAACCACAAACAGACAGTGTGTCCACTGACAGGCAACAACCCTGACATACAGCGTTCCTCGCTCACTTCAAAACAGCTCGTTATCCAGGAATGCTCACCATGCCTCCATGTAGCCAACACATGATGTCATGAGGCCCCCTTTGCAAATAATGGACTATTAAACCCACAACTGAGGGGTCAGCCAGAATTTATGATGCCTCGCTATTTTATGAGTTATAAGAGATTACCTTGCCACATCGTTTCAGCCTCGGCGTCCAGTGCTTCACAGCGCGACTGTCTTAAGATGAGATGTGAAGATACTGTGCAGAAGCAAACATTTAATGTCTGTCTTTCTTCAGACATCCACTCTCTTCCACCACGGTGACGCAGACACATGGAACACTGTGAAATCCTCGGGTCTGTTGCCAACCGAAGTGTGTGTGTGTGTGTGTGTGTGTGTGTGTGTGTGTGTGTGTGTGTGTGTGTGTTTGCGCGCACACGTGTGTGCATGTCCACTCTAGATGACAAAGAATACTGCTCTTGAAAGGTGTCGTTTAAGCTTTATTCCTCTATCTGCACATGAAAACAATTTTCCTGTGATGAAAACCTGTCAAAAGTGCTGGTTGCTGTAAAGTTTCAATCCATAACATCCCTTCATCCAGCTTGTATCAGGACATTGTTCATCCCAGCGGGGATAAATTCTTCAGTTTTACGAGTCCAAAGTCAGGTCGCATGCTAATGTTTATACAGTATGTATTTGCAGAGGATAAGTGTGAATACAGAGCTAGGAAAATAAATGAACTGAGAGACTGCATAGTAGAAGTATTAAGTATATCCGGTTTAACTTGTAGCTTTTCTTTATCAGCCCATGAGGGGCCTGATCATGATTCTGACCCTGCACAGTAAATCCCGTTAAACCCAAATAGTGATTATTCAATTCACTGTAGTTGTGTGATAGGATTTATAAACTGTTGCTGCTGAATTCAGGCTCCAGGAAGCCATAACATACAGCATTATTGTAGGTCTCCTCAGTTTGTGGTTATGATTGGCCCTTTTGTGTGTGCACCTCTTCAGATTTCCTTAAATGGCAGTTTTTCTTGACACACACATCTTGTACAGACACAGACACTTTGTATTAAAGGATTATATTAAATACTTTTAGAGAGCAAACGCCACAGTTATATGTTGTCTGTGCTCTACGTCGCAACTAACGTAAATATAAAGCCGAAAAATGAAACTATACCATATGAAAAAAAATATAAGCCAACTTTTTCACATAAGCAGTAATAAGGCTTTCATATGTAGGTAATGGAGCAGGGGTTCTGAAATATATTTTAAAAACCCTGGCCTCCTGAAAGGGGCCTGGTTCATATTAAAGATACCTATTGAGCCTCTGCTGTATAACCACTCATTACTTTTTCTTTTCTATCCTTACCTATTGTTGTCTCTCTGCCTAACATTTGTGAATTCCAGGATGATGAGGCGATGCCATTGATTGATTTGCCAATTTAATTGAACCATGTCATGCTGCAGAATGTAGCTTGAAGTCCTTTTATGGAGATGTTTTTTGTGCGTACGAGCTAACTGGAGACCAATTGATCGTTCGTCAAGCTCTGCTATGCCTGTCGATCTTACAGTACTTGCAAGGCACATACAGTAATGCAGTTTATAATGGTGGCCAAATTTCTGCTCAAAATTCTGAGTAAGCCAACAGCTGTCTATTTTGCTGAAAAAAGTCATAAGCAGATTTTATCAGCTGTAGCTAGCACGCTATATTAAGCTAACATTAGCTCCATGAGTTGGTCGAAAATGCTATCTCGGGTTTCCTGTTGCCTCATTTTAAAATCTCAGTCTTGATGACTATATACAAGATGTATAAGCTAAAAATACAAGACTGAGGCTAAAGTTATATGTCGTAGGCAAAAAGTTTACGTCTGCATGGTGATCCATACGTAGGACGTGAAAGACAGCATTGTTCTTGTATTGCAGTATAGCTAGTTAGGTTAACCCCTAGTTCTCAGACTGTCTTACACGAGCAAAGGCTGTTAGGATGAGGACGAACAAATGAGTGCAACATCGGCAGGAGTTGCTGAAGTTTCACTCCCCAGATACAGTAAGGAGCAAGACAGAGCTGCTAACGTTTGCCTAAAATCTAAGGATCTAGGACTAGCTTCCAACCAGTGCGGAAATGCTGTACAGTGTATTTGCAAGTTGCAAACAAGTCTTTTTTAATGTAACCTGTAACCCAACAAACTAATGTTGTTATTTAATACTGTTCTCCCTGGCCTTGGAAGTAATGCTCGGTTACTAAGTCAGCCAGGCATGCTAATGATAACAGCTGACATTAAAGCGGATGAACACAGCATTTAATCCACTCCACATTTACACTTTTTCTCCCTCTCGCTTTCTTTTTGTATTTTTGGTTTTGGAAAGACTGTAAAAGACTGCCGAATATCTCTCTTATTACAGCCCCGTGAACATCACTTCAACATTAGGAGAATCCGAAGCTTGAACAGGACAGCCTGGTTACGGTTACCAAGCCATGATTGGACAGTCTTGGTTTGGGGGAGGGGTTTAGCGAATGGTCATTAGGAATTTTAATACTCAATCCTATGCATATAATGCTCAATGCTAATTTTATAATACCCAGTGCTATATCACTGCAATGTGCAAATTGTCGTATGGACTTGGGGACAGTAAAGCACCTGCTGTGCAGTCAGAAAACACTCCCCCTCAGTAAGTCAAAGGGGCATTTTCCCATGGCTCATTCTGATGAAATCTTACAAAACTCTTTGGACTACGAATCCATAGCAAGGCTTAATCTCTCTCTGGGAACATAGCCTGTAGATTCGTGGCTCCTGACTCATTTTGCTGATCTCTTGTCAAATATTTCCTGTTTAAGTTTTCATATGAAGCATACAGAAGGTCGACCAGCTAAGGTTTCATATTTACTTTTCACATTTCTGGTCTTCAAAAATACACTGCCCCCGGCCACGGGTGACCTTGCATGCTGGCTCCTAAGCCTGTGCGTGAGTGCGTACTGTATACGAGTAAGTGTGTGTGTGTGTGTGTGTGTGTGTGTGTGTGTGCGTACATGTTCTTCGTTCTCAGCAAGCTGTGTCCCAAGAGCTACTTACTATAATACCCTATCATACTCATCCTGTCATCAATCTCTTTACCTAACATAGACGGACATACTTGCCACACACACACACACACACACACACATACACACACACACACACACACACACAAACACACACACACACACACACACACACACACACACACGAATACACACTCCATCTGGAAAGGATAATGGTACTGTGTCCACAGGGAGAGTGCTGTCCTGCGATTGTATCACGACTGAGTGTGTGTGTGTGTGTGTGTGTGTGTGTGTAGGTGTGAGAGAGCAGGAAGGGGTTAAAATTGCTTAAACATTTGGTGAAGGCAGGAACCAAGCTGGCTCTGTTCCTGCCCCCTTTCTTAGCTCTGACCTCACTCTGAAACTTGTTCCCCCCTTGTGTGTGATACACACACACACACACACACACACACACATACACACACACACGCATACACACACACACACACACACACACACACACACACACACACACACACATCTTGTATAGATCTGTGCACATTCTGTGGGGCACTCGGACAAAAAAAAACACACACACACACGCGGCGCACAGGGCTACTGTGACAGACTGGAGCAGGAGAGCAAGTTTGCTCAGCTAAAGGAAAGGTCTGTGTTTGTTCTGTGATTAAAGGTGTAGCAGCCAGAGGGGAGAGGAGGAAGCAGAGAGAGAAACAGAAGAAGAGCAAGAGAGAGAGAGAGAGAGCAGACAGACAGAAAGGGAGAGGGGGAAGAGGGCAGCAGCGTTGTGCCACATTTAGACTCGGAGCAAAGACAAGATGTACAAGGGGGACCGATTAATGGAGCTCTTCTGAGAGTGATGAAAAGCTTTTTTTTTTACAGCCAGCAAGGAAGACAGATAAGCAGCAGAGAGTGTGCAGCTCTCACAAGAAGAATTCAGGTGCTCAGGAAGGAATACACTCCAAATTTCTACATATCTACCAAGAGAAAGCAGACTTTCACCAGCACACAGTAGCATGTATTGATTCGCCCCGGTCATCCTGTCTCTGCGCTGGAGCCACTGGTCCTAGAGCTGGCGTCCACTCCTGCCAGAGGTAATGAGAACTCCTGGGAAGCCGTGGAGAGCCGGACAGCCCGACAGAGCGAGACAGACGAGGAAGCGGGCCGAGTTTCACAGGGATGAGAGGGGCCACATGCTGAGGAGAACCAAGAGAGGGAGAACAGCGGAGCGGCCAAGAAGAGGAGGGTGAGGACGAGTTAAAGAGAGTAGGCTAAAGAAACATGAGTGTGCCGACGAACTGTGGGTTCTGTTACTCCGTGGAGCGGAGTATCACTGTGCGGAGTGGGAACATATGGGGATCACCGTGCGCTGTCAACAGGCCTATTGACATCATACAGAAACGCAGGCGGTAATTAACAGCTATCTCATTTACTCGCTCGGTCCTTTTGTCTTTCTCTCCTCAGTGTCTTCTTTCATCTCTCTCTCTCTCTCTCTCACACACACACACACACACATCCAGCGTGTTGCACGTTATATAGATCATACAATGAAATATATGAAGTTAAGAACACTGCTCTGTGGAAAAAAGAGGTTCTTATTTAACTTTATTTTCATTAAAAAAAAACTTTTTAGTAGCTTTGACTCCAAGAAGCTGGACTATAGAATCACTTTTGCAGCAACCATGACAATTCCTTATATCAGTATTAACTGAAACAGAATAATTGACATCCTGCAGTATACTACAGAAGCCTCTACATCGCTTACTATATTGTTATCATTTAGAGAATGTAAACGTCTTTTTTATAAAACATAATATCTGAAATCTGTAGACTGCATCGAATCTTTTATCAGCTGCAATATTTACAGAAACATTCTTTTGCCCTTATCAGTTGTTTTTTGTTCATATCTACATTTCCCAAAATATTTTTTATCGTGTTTCTTCTTGACCACTTGTGTAGTCTCCTCTTTTGTAACTGTTTTTTTTTTCATTATACAAATGACTCCATATATCTTTTCATTTTGACAAGAGATGACATAAGGAATTGTGTGCAAATGACAGCTTTTGGATCATTTGAATTTTATGGGTAAAAAAACAGTCCTCAATGTATCTTTGAATTAGTATTGCAGTTCAGAACACTAATGCCAAAGTCATGGTTAAAGACAAATATGACAACTATAGTTATGCTATATTATATACTGCAGCCAAGACATGGAAATGAGGTGACTAAGCTGTACAGAAGTGGAACTGTAATTCAAAGTGTGTGTTGGAGACAGAAATGCAGCTGCAAAGCTCCTTCAAAGGCAAGTTTGGCAAATATCTTGCAAAATTACACTTTCAACTTGACTTTCAAACTTGAATTTTAAAACTAAGGTAAAATATCTGTTAATTTTCATTTTCAGTAATGGACCTACTTAATATCCAGGGAACACTTGTGGGTAAAGTCAGTCAACAGTGAATGTAGAGACGTAGATATCACATGGTGGTGTAATTAACTTATTGATTTTTACTGCAGCTGTAACCACCACGTCTGTTGCGTCTCTAAATAGCAACTTTAGGACATTTCCCTGCACTGTGACTTCTGCAGTCCGTCACAATGTGCGAAACAACCGTGATTGTGGACTGTGCACACATCCTGCACATTGGCGCGTCAGAAATCTGGTTTGTTCACCACATATTACACGGACTCTTTCTTGTTAAAACATATCTATCTGCCATGTGGCTCTAATGCTACAGTTCCTTACACAAATATTCTCACAGGAAAAGTCCGCCATAACTTTTGTAGCTTCACACATAATCCTCAGTGCCAGCGGGGAGGCTGTGAGGGAGGACTCAGAGATAAAGTCGTGTTTACATTATGGTCCTCTGTCCTCTTTCTCAGGCAGGATCCTTGTTTATCAGATTTAATGCAGAACATTTGTGAGCATGGGGGATTTTAAAGGGCAGTTGTCCTTTCTAATTTAATTCCCCTCAAGACCCATGCCAAGAAATGTAATTGACTTCTGCTCTTACACAAGCAAAAATCTCCTCAGTATGAAAAATTTGTGGGGTAAGTATAGAAATGTTGGACAATTATGTATCACATTACTGCTGAGACTGAGTCCACCTGTGGATCTAAAAAGCGGTCCAGAAGTTCTCTGCCCGCTTGATCGCATTTTTAAGAGCAGTGGTCTTTGCTGAAGATGATCGGTTAAAAGAAGTCACAGACTGGGAGGCAGGGAGGGAGCGGGAGAGCTGTATTTGGGATGAGGTATCGATCTTGCGGTGTACACCGGTGATGCTGACGAAAGAGCAGAATCAGTTCGAGACGAAATCACCACCACCATTTTATTTGCAGGAGGGAAGGATTGAAGGGGGTTATCAGCCTTGCCAGTCTCCATTTTAGCTAGGAGATTCTTGGAAATGTTTTTGTAGATATAAAACCATTAGATAACAGTAATGACTGACGGCATGTAAGTTGTAAATCTTTAGGCTTTCGACGTGCATTTCTGTTTTTTTTGTTTTTTTTGTTTGTATCTTTCTATTTCCTTCCAGTCCCAGGCATCGACCTATCCACATAAAGTAGAACATGGTGCTGGTAACAAAGTGACATCCATGAAAGCTCTCAGACATGTCGGATAGAGCTCCTTTTGTATTTGAAAAATATATTCATGCTCGGGTGCATCGTCACATAGACCTGAGGCAAGCAGACAAGATGAACTTGCAGGGGGGGGGTGTAAATCTGCAGCTTTTGACATCAGACACCAAACCCAGAGTGTCTCGTGTGCCTTTGCTGCGTGATTTAAAGCCCAATTATCTCAGTCAACCGCAGAAGACAACAGCCAGATAACAGTAGCCCTTTCTCCTTAGATGGATATGTGGCGAGGGTATGCACGTTTTCACATGTCTGTGGGCACAACAGGTACCATATAACCTGAAGTGTTAAATACATCTGCTCTTGATGCATACCATACTACTTTTCTAAAGATCTCAGGGTGAGTGGTGATGGTTTATTTTGCCCAGTGGCAGTTATGTCTCCTTTCAACTTTCAGCTGTAAAGCTAACACCTGCTTTACCCCAAAGAGGACAGATAAGGGGATTCCCTTCAAAATTCCTGGGACAATAGAAGCTTATTGGCTTTGATGTGTTTCACTGCATTCATTTATCTTTTGATTTCACTTTTATGAACCTGAAATTGGCTTTAAGCTAAAAAAAAAAAAGAAAAAAGGAATCTGTCAGCACATTTAATTCAACTGTATTTGCTAGCTGAGAATGAAATGATAAAGCTAAAGCTTTTCATGTTGGCGGCGTGGCTCAGTGGATGGCAAAATTGGTTGGTGAGTCCAGCACTTTGGTCCAGACAGAAATATTTCAAGAACTATTGAACAGATGAAGTTTTTGAAAAGACATTCATGGTCCCCAGAGGATGAAACAGAATGATTTTGGGGATCTCCAACTTTTCCTCACGCCCCATCAAGACATTCTTGATGAGTTTGTGGAGGAAATGTCTTGACAACTAAGGGACTGATTGCCATGGCATGTGGTGTAGACATCCATGTTCCCTGAATTAACTTTGGTAAAGCCCTATCATTTCATCTGGCTGGGGTGACACCATCAGGCAAAAATTTAAATTTGTCAAACTTTGGTTTGTGACTAAATACCTGCAAAATGAGTCACATTTCCACCAGCCTCAGCTGTACTTTCTATTTAGTCCTAATTAGTAAATGTTAGCATGCTAACATGCTAACATAGTAAACATGATACCTGCTTAACAACAGTATGTTGGCATTGTCCTTGGAAGTATATTAGCATGCTGATGTTAGCATTTGGCTCATAGCTCAATCAAAGTGATTTCCCTTCCAACAGATCACAGGAGCTGTCCATTCAAAACTGAATGCCTGTTAATTAGCTCCATTACTTTGAGCTATGTTACTTCTCTTCTTTCACCATTTACAGTCTGCTGTATGTCCATGGCCTGTTGATCTAATTTTCCTCAGCGCTGTCTGCAGCGGGCCAAGTACAAAATGAAGTGGCAATGACACAGAGCATTATGCGAGTTATGAGAGCCAGGAAACGGGTGTAAAAATCCTAAAGATTATTTCAAAATGGACCACTGACAGCAAAACAAAGTATGAGCTTTGTTGGATGTCAGGGGGTGAGAGAGTGTGATTCATGGACAGAGTAATTTAATACGAATTAAGAGTCTTACAGAGACGACAGTTTTGGCTTGTTGCATGTGAGTGAGCTAAGTGAGGTTCAACTTTAGAGGTGCATTTCTTAGAAACCTAATCCTCTCTCCTGTCAGTTCAACCTGGGAGGAGAGCAGAGGAAAAGTGAAATCTTCATCTCTCTAATTTATCAAAATCTCCAAGTGTGAATGTTGGATACACTCTGATATTTTAGATGCCAAGTCCTGTCAAGGAGCTTCTAATTTTTTTTCTTTACTGATAAGTTTGTGTACATTAACTCTTGTCTTTGAGATATATACGCGCCGCTTGTGCCAGAGGTCAATTCTCCAGGTCAATGTGGCTATGATAAATGAATCCGAGCTTTCAGTCACAGTACATGAATCTCCTAATTTGCAGAAATTATTAAGTCATCTCATGCCCTCCACGGAGCATAACTCTTGCTGGTTCTGGCAAAGGGGAGGAGGCGTTACAGCCAAAAGGCATCTTGTCGTAATAAATGTGTCTGAGAGTGTTTCCAAGGCATTTCTTAAATCATCAGTGGCTTCTAATGGTGGTCTGGCCCACAGGGAGCTTCACGGACCTTCATTTATCTGCCTCACAGACAGGAGGAACGGGTCCACCGGTGTTGGGTTACAGGCCTCACACACACAGACACACGCATACTGTACTCGTGTGGGATGCGAAGTAGGGCTTGCAACTGTGTGTTCGTGCACGAACACTTGGAACACAGAACACAATCTTTGGTGCTGGGTCATTTGTAACCTTCAATCAGCTGAGTGTTTGCAGTGTGACAGGCGTCATGGACTCAATGCTCTCTTAAAACCCCACAACTTTACTGTCCAGTGACGAGCTTTCCAGACCCACACCAGAATATTTTTCGTAGAATGTCAGAGTAATTGTGCAATTATATGCCTCTGTGTGTGTGCGTCCATATATACTATAAAAAGGCATTGTGTCTAAGGAAAAGGCTTTTTTCCCTTTGACATTAGTTTTTAGTTCATTTTTAAAAATGTCCTCCACCTTCTTCAGCTGACTGCGTACGTGTTCACTCCTCAGAACTTCTTGTTGTGTAACATCATGTGTGTAAATTCAAATTCACATTTAAAGTTTAAAGAATTTTTTTTTATTTTTATGTCTTTATGTGTGCCAGTTTCAGGAAAATTGGGTTTTCCACCAGTACTCTGTACATATAGGTTAAAGTAAAATTGTTCTCACTGATTATTGTAGAGACTGTGGACACAGGTGGAAACAGCTTTAACTTTTTTATGGAGGAATATTTCTCAAAATCACAACCAAGTCATACATTAAAATAAGTGAAGCTGCAAGTAAACACACTGCATCTCAAAGCACTATTTCACAGGAACATTCAGCTTTTTTTATTGACAGTTCAACTAACCAGTAACTGATTTAATTTTGCCGACATGTTTATGATAATTTACGCTGAATAACGTTTAGAATAAAGAAACGTATAAAGTGTTAATTCGAACTGTAACAAGAAGATATGCTGTCGTGACACATCCACACGTTGTCTGATGTTTCTCTGTGCTCTCACTGCAGGAACCTTTACCATTTGCCTCACTCTGATCATGTTACAACACTTTTATAGACCAGGTTCCTTTCTTCATGTCTCTTCTCACCTTCAGAACCACTGCTCCGCTCACTTCCCCCTTTCCCTCCAGTTTCTCTCCTCTCACTTCACTGTTTTCTCTGCTGCGCTACGCAATCCCGGAGGATAACAGAGACTGAATCTGTCTGTGGTGTGTGTGTGTGTGTGTGTGTGTGTGTGTGTGTGTGTGTGTGTGCGCGCAGGCAGACGAGGACTCTCCTATGAGTCACTTTAAATCTCTTCTGGTCTCTAGCTCACTCAGGTTTATTAAAGTGACCACTGCCAGTGCTCCTTACTTCACCCTGTTGTCCTTTACCATAAATGTACATTGTCCTTATCTACAAGTTTTTTTTCCATGCACTGACACATATATTTAAGATATAGTATAGTGTGTATGTCTGACCTAGAGTTCACTCCCAGTTTAAACAATGGTCTACGGTTTGAAAGAATACAGCGTGTACAATATGTAGGGTGTCCTTGGCTAGCTGTCCTCACATTATTCTGCAGTTTGTCTTCCTGCCAAAGAGGCTAATTGTTAAAGTTCACTTAAGGAAAGACAAACAGCAGCATCTGAACATAAGGAATTCATTCACAGTGGAGGATCGGCTGTCCAAGCCTAATTTCATAGAACAGGCACAAAAAAAATGCAAGTATTTCTTAATAATTTGACTGCACTGAAATTGTTAGAATTCTTGCAGCTGATAAGAACTTAGGCAACTAAAAATCAAACTGTGGATTTTTTAAGGAAAGAGAGAAAAACACTGCTATCAGGTTTATCATTTAAAATGGACAAACAAGTCCTTACTCTCAACTTCCTGGAGATCCACATCACTCCTCAAGCTAGGATCGCCTCCTTGATCATGATACTGTACCGCCATGCTGCTCATCAATTGATATCAATCGATTGATGATTGACAGAGAGCCTGTCCTCAGCAGCCACTTCACACTGTGAAGTACATCAGAGGTCAGCATCCACCGGTGCAGGCGTCATCACGGTGTTGTGCTTTGTTTTCCAAAGGAAAGATCTGAGGAAGAGGGCTGGGCTCTGAGATGGTGATTACAGCCGTCGGAAAGAGAACACGGGGACACTGAGAATACTCTTCACATATAATAACACACACACACACACACACACACACACACACATGCATACTAACTAGTTTTGTGTTTATTTTTTTGTCTGTTTCTTTCTTTTGGCTGCTCTGAGTTCATAGCAAAATAAACTGCTCCGACTTAATCACAGTGGACAAACTTCATTACAGTAAGACAGTGGCCTCACACACACACACACACACACACACACACACACACACATACACACACACACACACACACACACACACACACACACATACGTGTTTAATTTACAGACCAGCTGCTGGTTTTGAAACGAGCCAGTTAGGTGGCTGCCAAGTGTGTGTGAGTGTGTGTGTGTGTGTGTCACAAGTAAAACTTATATAAAGTAAAAAAAAAAAAGTCATCCTTCTTGGCATTGAAATATATACATTTGTTGATACTTAAAATTACACATTTGATCTGACAGTCTTCCCAAATAAAAAAAAAAAAGAGTAATGAATTGCGTTTGAAACTATAAACAACTCTTACTTCACTTACTGTTCACAAACAGCCGACAGAAGAAACGATCTTATTTCACACCGCTGCCTCTATACAAACTTGTCCCATTATAGAGTTGGCCTCACAGCTCTGTTCACTTGTTTTATATGAAGGTCAGTGAAGTGATCATGTGTTCCTGCCTTTCTGTTGTGTCAGCTACATTTCCTCACTTTCTTTTAAAACCATTTTCATTGCATGATTCTGAACAATGGACACTTATATCACAGTTACATAATGTCTATATTTAGCTATCATTTTTGTTGGGTGTGAAATGATACAACGCCTGAGAGGTTACTGTTTGTGGTGCTATTCAAAAGTAATTTCTGACATAATAGCAGCTAAACTCGACTTTTAAATCTGTGTTATTTTGTTGAATGCTTTGAGATGCATATATGCAGCGTGTAGATGTTTCCTCCATGTTTTTTAACAAGGGGGATTAGTCAGTAACGGAGACAAGGGCACAAACGGGGGGGGGGGCAAATCTAATGTTTTCCTGCATGCTGCTGCCCAGGCAAGAGTTACTGGGATACTGCTCAAAATCAGTTTAAGGAATGATTTGACATTTCGTGAAACATGCTCATTTGCATTCTTGCTAAATAAGCAGCAATGCAGCTGTTTGAGATTCATCCGGGATTTAAATAAGGATTACAGCTGAACAGAATGTAACAGGTAAATAGGTAATAGGTAAAACACACCACCTCCATCAGGCTGCCGCAAAGATGTCACAGGAAAGGAGAGGAAGGGCAAAACAAACAAACAGGGTGGTTCTCTCTCTGTGTGAGGGGCCACAGCAACCCCCCCCCCCCAAAAAAAAAAAACAACCAGACAACTTTTATCCCTGAACACAGACTGGTGACTCCTGTGTTATGCAGTAATTCACACGCAGAAAATGTCACTGTGAATTTGAAACTGTTCCAAATGTACTTTTAAAGTCTGGCCATATTGACCACCTCCGTAGTTCATCCATGGTTCACTTTATTGTGTGTGTTGAGCTGCAGGGTGTGGACTCGCAGCTGCTGGTGTGAACTTTGTGGTCTCATTAAGCCAATCCTAATCCCGGTTTGCTCCAGAACATCTTTCATGTGTCATGTGCAGATGCAGCACAGACACATACAGCCTAGATTATAATTCTTAAACCGCAACAGGGGGAAAAAAAAAAAAAGAAGTTTGAGTTTTACAGTTTTGCTGCTTTTGTTTCACAGATCTTTATTTACTTCCGATTTCTTTCAACGGACTCATAGTCACGAAATAGAAATGATCTCAAATGATCAAAGGAAATCCAATACTCTCAAGCGTCACTAGATGAGATCTGTGTTACATGTAATAAATGCTCTCTGCCTTCTTTTAAATGTCTCTTGAATAAATGGCTGAGCCAGTTCTGCAAGTCGGCTCTGGTGTAACTAATTCTACCTCTGGCTGTGTCACAGCAAAGGCTTGGGAATGATGAATGAAGGTTCAGATGACAGCTTGTCCTGGTTTACAGGCCTATCTCCTCTCTCGCTCTCTCGCTCTCTCGCTCTGCCCCGTAGCTCCTGTATTTTAATGCTCCCCAGATGGGATTGACGTTGCCGTGACAGGCGGTGACGCAGGCGGGGTGTCGAGTATCAGGGCCACTGACAGGTTACCATCAATCACACTTCTTACCAGCCAGCCACTTAAATAACAAACGCTGTAACACACCTCTTTCTTTCTTTATGCTTTTTTTTTTTTTTGTTGTGTAAAAGGCTTTATGATGCCCAGGAATGTTGGCTCCAGTTTGGTCTTTAGACTAGAGAAAGTAATCAGGTGTGTGTATATACATGTGTGTGAGTGCGTCTGTCCATGTACATGTGTGGGCGCCTTTGAGGTAGATTTGAATGAAGCCCAGTGTACGAATGCAGAGGGGCCAAATTAGGATGGATCTATTTAACCACATCCAATCCTAGAGAAGTGGCATACTGGATTCAGATTAGATTGAACACTATCGAACCCCGGCACTAAGCAAATAGTTCACTTTCTGTTCTGGAGGACTGCTTCTTCATTTGTGCATGTTTCAACCTGAATGTCACATTTAACACTAATTAGTTCCGTCTGCATCAATCAGGCGCTAAGGGGGTTAATATGCACAGAGGCAAATGATTACAGTAAAGTATTAGTTTACATTCAGACCGGTTAGTAACAGGCTCAAACAAAAAACCAGTTAGAAACTCTAGTTTACAGCATACACATATTGACGTTATTATTTGCTGTGTGATTTGTTATAGTGAAGTCTGTCCATGCGAGGGGGGGGCATGCTTGCACTTTAAGTACACACAGTATTTCAGACATGGATTTATGGATCAGGCTATAACAGTGCCATTTTTTATGCACAGGGTCATTAACTTAACCAAACTACTGTGATACTGTTGGCAAGTCAGGTCTGAGCTGTCTGTATTTGTTTTAAAGCTGATGTTTCCTCATGGTGTTGGGCAGCGTGATTGTGTGTGTGTGTGTCTGTGTGTGTGTGTGTGTGTGTGTGTGACAGCAGCTGTGATCAAACCTGACTATCACAGGGGTTTAGTGTAGGAAATTCAAGTCCTTTTGGCTCAACGAGAATTTCGTCATTTTAATCTTTGAACCAAAGGTATATTCAAATCCTCAAAGACCTTTTGAACCATCTGGATGAAAAAATACTCCATCATCTGCACAATAAAAGGTTTTTAATGTGTTTCTTAAGTTGCAAGTCTGTGTCCTATCCCGGTAGCTATCAAGCTGCTATCTTTGTTTTGACTCTGAAACATAGGCTCAACTTGGGAAACAAATTAAAAATCTTTTTAATCGTACGGGCGCAATATTTTTCCATCCAGACGGTTAAAGAATCTTTGGGATTTTTGGAAATATCTTCAGATAAATGTAAGCATTTTTAAATGACTGTCTGGGTTTTTCAAGTAATTATTTCAGAGAAACTGATGGTTACCTCTTTGACTCAATATAAAATAATGCAATGGACAGTGCAGAAAGACGGTCTATGTGTAATGGTGCAGACACTGGGACTTGAGCTGAATGAGGAGAAACTAAGACATTTGGTAACTGACAGCCAATGCAGGAGACACAAATCATCATGAGACAGAAATGATTACTGTGTTGGAATTTCTTTCAAATGTATTTTTTTATTTATTTCTTTTATTTAAAGTGCATTTTGAAAGTATTCAGATCCTTCACTTCCTTTCGCATGTTGCAGCCTTGTGGTAAAATGGTTCAAATTCATTTTTTCCATCATCAGTCTACACTCCAATTACCAATACTAGTTGTCTTTTCCTAAGTCCGTCACATCTCACACTGACCTCATGTCGTTTTCCATCAAGACAAGATACCGGCTAACAAGAGACGCCTATCATTGGTAGTGAGCTCTAAAGAGGAAGTGTGGTTAAGTAACAGCAGACACATCATTAAGTATAATCTGACTACAAGCACCGTCGTGTGACCGACCGAGTGATTGATCACATCTGGTGTTGGCTTCACAGCAATTACTCCCATGGTTCCCAACCTCTCTGGTTTCTGAACACTCATCACAGTTTGTGAGTGGAGCTGTGAGCAAAGATTACTTTTATCTTTAAAGATTGTTTGATGTAATGGAGGCCTGGAGAGCTTAGAGTATCCAGTATTTCACAAGAAAAAGAAACTGAGAAAAGTCAGAAAAATAAACATGTTTTAGTTGTTAGTTTAGTTTGGAAAAATATATATTTTCTTTTTTATCCCTGTATCAGTATTAACAATCTAATAGTGTCATATTGAGTTATAGATCACAGGGGACATTTTACTGCAGAACCAGTACTTTCACTGCTGATACTTTAACTACATGAAGCTGATAATACTTGTGAAGTACGACCGCGAGTGAACTGATCGTAGCCCGTTAAATCCAGTAGAGTCCCTCTTTTTATGCGTGATCCATATTCGGAGCTCATTAAGCTCAGAGTATTTGGAACAAGTAACGTGTGAAAATGTAGGTCTAAAGGCCAGTTTGTCCAAGCTGTTATTTCACCATGTCACAACAATCAATATCAACCAATAATCAATATTTCAGATGTTCTGCTGCTCAGCTCACTTTTAGGATGGAGCTATGGGTTGTTAACATTAATTAGGCTAGTTTCATTAATGTAATACACACACTTGGGTCTGAGTGATTAATCGGTTAATCAGGAAAATGTCAGAAAATATAAAATTCTGTCCAGAAAAGGTGCATGAGACGGAACCAGTGATAAATAGTACAACATAAAAAGAAAAAAAAATGTATGAATAAAAGAAATAAAATGTATTCAGTTAGATAAAAAAGCAGGAAATTTGAGAAAATTCGTTTTTTTATTTCTTTGAAAAAAACTCTATTGTTAACAGTGGGATTTACACATTGCCCCGCTCTTGCAGTCCCACCCACGGCCAGTAGAGGGCCCCTCTCCTCAGAGTAACTGAACAGATTCATTTCAGTTCCCCAGACAGCACCTACTACACACATCAGCCATCACTCGCCAACAAGTTTATCTGGTATATTGTTAAACAGCACCCTCCCACTCAGCAGGAGGAATTTAAAAAAAATTCAGTTTGTTCTTTTTATTTTTGTCACTTGTGGCTGAGGCTGAGAAAAGGAGAGAGGGAGGAGGGTGTGAGGGGAGGTGAGAAGAGGTGGGTGGGAGGGTGAGACTGGCTGGCATGTGAAAGACACAAAGACAATGGAGTCATTTTTGAAGACCGACCATCCAAACAGCCAGGGTGCTTCTGTGGGAGCTTCCTGTCCGGACGAAGTGCACGCTAAGCCTGAACGCTGACCTTTGACCTTTTAAAAACACAAAATGCCGCAGTTGACATATTTAGTATACATTTGGTAAATTGTATGCTTAAAGACTGCACAATGGAGGTGTTCAAAAAACAATGGAAGATTCTGGTCTCACATTAGGAGCATGTTCACTCCATCATCATCCCCTGCAGTAAAAACATAAACAACTACCATTATTCAGTTTGAATCTAAAATGTAGTAATACATGAATTCCATAACTACAGAAACAAGTCCATATGAAAACCATTTAAAACCTAAATAAGAATGGTATTGTTATTTGTAATTCAGCTGTTTTCCATGTGATTTAATGGAAAGACCATCTCATCTAATCACATTTTCCTCATGTGACTAGATGCAGCAGGTACACAACATAACACCACAGGAAACATAATGAAATACACATATAATAAACATCTGATGCATTTCTCCAACAGCAACAAAAAAACTGACTTAAAATTGAATCAACACCTCCCTGACACAAAAACTAATTTTCACAAGGACAGTATGTGTTGTTGAATTATTGTTTCAAGTTATTGTTTATTTGGATCCCCATCAGTAGTTGCCTTGGCAACAACTACTCCTGGTGTTCATGCAACCATGTTTATTATTCATTACATCTGATTTATACATACCAGAGGGAAACCATTGCAACTGTAGTAGTGGAAATCATGTGAGACATTCACATTGTTGCAAGAATACATAGTTGTTGTGTCTGAGTGTGTATAAATAAAAGATAAATAGTCCAGTGTCATGAGTAAGTCAGGAGTCTGTGTTCACTCCCCTGCACTGAACTCAGCAGAGTGAGAGAGAAAGAGGAGAAAAACTGGAAGTGAAATAGCAGCAAGGGAAAGACGTGGGCGATATTTTGATCTGTGATCTAATTTTAGCTTGGCATCGGCTTCAAATAGAAACTTCTCCATAAATATTCATGAATGGAGGGAAGAATCTGCTGCTCTGTGATGCAGCGGGAGAAGACAGGGGAGGGGGAGAACTCTGTATTCTACCTGAAAAGCTATTTTTAGCTGCATCACTGCCTCTCCCGGTCTATTCCCCCACGCTTCTGTCTCTGTGCAGCTAAAATTAGCTGCACAGAGACAGAAGCGCGGTGCAGAAACTAAAATAGAAACGGGTTTATGGTCAGAGCACGCAGGAACAGCCAGGGGTGCAGCATCATTAGAGAGGACAGATCGAGGTAGATGGAGAGAGAGAGAGTTAAAGAGTGAGGAGTGGGTGAGGCTACATGTGTTCTTGTAGTAACAGGGATGTATGTGCTTACAGATCAAAATGGACACATTATAGGTGTGTAAGGTGGCACGTTGCATGACTGTGATGCACATTAATACACACATAATTCAAAACTGATTCATCCACACCTGTGATACAACGCCCCCACACACACATACACGGTTAAATACACATTTGTACATTTGCACCCCACCAACTCAACCCAAACAGCTCCAGTCACACAGTGTGCAGTGCAGTTAAGACCAAAAAGTCCTCATGTACATGTCTCAGAACAGGCTGTACTCTCTTTCTCTGAAATAGTATTTACACTCGCTCTCTCTTTTCCCTATTTTACCTCAGCCTAGCTCTCTCTCACCCCCCTTTACCCTGCTGTCCCCACTCCTATCCTCTCGACTCCTCTCCTTGGCTATGTATAGCGCAGTCAGTAAGTCTGAATCTGTCACATGAATGGAGGGATGGGGGCTTCTGTTCGGCTGGTGTTACGTAATAGCCAGTAACACACCAATGTCTAGCTCTCACGCAGCATCCTGGGAGGGTAACAGGAAAGAGCAATGAATGGGATTTGTACATGCTGCAGTTGGTGCATTCCTACTGTTTGAGCTGCATTTTGCTTGAAATCAAATTTATGTATTAATGCTATGAAAGCCAGTGGCATGGCTCCAAAAATGGCACTGATCAATCAGTCCACCGCTTTTGGATGGATTGGCACCAAACTTTGACACTCGTGCTCTTCAGAGGATGAATCCTAATGACTTTAGTGTTCCCCTGATTCCACCTTAAGATTGACAGTTGCAGTTTTAGAGTGAAATATTTTGGAAATTCTTGTATGTGTGGATTACCATGAAATTTGGTACTTTCCACATAGCACCTTCATCGGGTCTGAATTTTAAGCCGCATTTCAACCAAAAAGTACCTGGAACTTTTAGTTCTAGGTACTTTTAGTCCCAGGTACTTTTTTGAACTTTGAGTTTCAGGTACTTTTCTCCAGGAACTAGAGGTTCCTGTGGTCCATTGTTGTCTGCACGGCCTAAAGTCCCGGGAAGATCATGAAAAATTATTTCTTGACATTACATTATTCACAGCACTTTGGGGACATAATATGAACGAAAATACAGGACAATTTGCGTCCCTTATTCTTTCATACAGGACGCAGCATTTTATTTTCAAATACAGGATGATCCCATATTATACTTTACGGGTGGCAAGTCTAGCCACTCCGGTTGTTGTGGTCCTTTATTCTTTTGAAGTCTTGTTTGCGCTTTTTTACCTTCTCTCGGACCTGTTTTGCTGTGTGGGAAATGTGTTCACTTTCTCGCTGCGGACTTCTAAACATCACGGGTGAAATAAAATGCTGCAAGTACTCTACCAGTCACAAATGTTCACCACTGCAGACCACCCACTGCTAAACATCAGCATGTTAGCATTGCCATTGTGAGAATTTTACCATGCTCCTGTTAGCATTTATCTCTGCTGTGCCAGTGTAATAAACTTTTAGTCTTTATTTTTAATACCAGTTAATCTATTATTTATTGTACTGAATCTTTATGAAGTGGCATATAATACTGAAAAATGTCGCAACAAGTTCCCTAAGCCAAAGGTTACGTTAGAGTTATTAGTTCTGTCAGAGCAACAATCCAAAGCCAAAACATATTCCATTTAAAATGGTATAAAGTACAGGAAAGTAGTGACTCCTCACATACTTACCTGAGCAGTTAATCGTTTATAAAAATTGCTGTTTATGAATTATTTGTCATTCAACTAATCAATTGGTCGAGTAATCGTGTCAGCAGTTAATGCTCCCCATTGACACTGAGGTATCTGCTGAATGATTTACAGCCATCAGGGCTGAACTGCAGAATGCCAGAAGAGACAAATTCCTGCATGCAGGTGATAGTATGAAACGCACAGGTGTAATTAATGACATTAACGAGGGCTGCATTCCATTTAGGTTTGCCAGTTTCACAGCTTTGGTATTGTGCATATTGGCTTATTAGCATGGCTTACTGGGACACTTAATGGGAATAAACCCTTAATGTGCTCAAGTTTTGGTATTGTGTTTTATTATTTCCCACACTTATCATCAACAGACATCTCTATCTACCACTCCTGTACCCAAAACTCCAGTTTTTGTTTGCCTTGTGTTTCAGAGATTTTTATTTTTGAATATCGTTTCCCCTGCTGTATTTATTTGAAAAATATCGAGTGTGTGGCTTAGCATCTGCCCATCCAAAATCCTCCACGTTCTGGTTGTTTTGCCAAAGTGTGGATTTCTACTCTGGAGTTCCTCAGACTGTTTAGAAAAGAAGACGTGTTGCTTAGCGGAGCTGCAGGCTGACAGAGTCTCTCCGGGTTCGCATGTCAGCAGAGGGGCTGTGGGAAAATAGAGATGTGGATCAAGGCAGAAACGTGCCCAGACTGTGAAGAAGGGCCTCTCTCTGCCTTTATTTGGTGTTTTTCTCCGTAGTCGGATCGTGTTTGATCAGGAGGAACTCCTCCTCACCTGAACACCGGGCTATTTTTAGACTCACACTCACATGACCCTACGTCAATACGCTGATGCTTATTTTATACGGGCTGTTCACTCACAGTCCCTCATCACACACACACACACACACACACATGCAGACCTCCCCTGGATATTCACACCTCACCTGCATGACATTAGCCACACAGACTTTACACTTTTAATGAGGTGCACAGTAACAGTTTTTTTTTTCACTATTCATTTCAAGTATGTTATCCTAATGATCAGTCCAGCTCCAGCAGGAAGGCACACAGTTAACCATCAGGATTAAAGGCCATTCACTGTCTGTGGCTCTCAACACCCACTCATTGTGGTTTCAGTGTAATGTTGTTGGGGGTTTTTTTCTTATCACCCATTGTTAGATAAATTTGAACACAGCTCTGATTTTAGTCTACTTTGTGGGATATATCAGATGAGATTTGATAATGGCATTCCTACATATTTCACACTGTCATATCCTTTTTGTCGCCCTCTTATATCTGTAACTTTTAGCTCTTATTGTGGTCTTTACTGGTTTATAATGGTTACACTTCCTTCTAAATTACACTATTTCCTGTTCAAGAGATAAAAATGGCTCGATGTTGTTACCCAGTGATGAAAGCTTGAGGTATTTTTAGATGTGGAGTATTGTATTTTATATTCATTTTCTCCCTTTCATTGTTACTGGAGCAGGGACCAGTCTTTTATCTGGAGTAGAGACTGGGATTGTACTCTACTATGTCTACCTTTTCAAGAGAGTTCATTGGACAGTCTAACAGTCTCTAACAATTTTGGTGACTCCAATTGAAATCTGAAGTCTATGAATTTGTCCTCATTGATCCGTTTACTTGTCTCACTATTAAATTCTTAGTGCCTGCAGCAATCACTGAAACTGATTTGCTCCAGAGGACACCACAGTAGCAGCTCAAATTGTAATGACCAGTCACTCAATGTATTATTAATCACAGTGTTGACGCCATAAACAATCACAATGGATGGATGCTTCTTTCATTTCCTTTCCAAAATCATGCACGTTTGTTTTTACGTCAGAGATTTATCATCTGGCCTCAATAACTTCCCTCCCTCTCTCACTTTCTCTTTCTCCATAGTTTTGATGTGGAGAATGGATTGTCGGTGGGCCGCAGCCCCCTCGACCCCCAGGCCAGCCCTGGATCTGGTCTGGTCATACAGGCCAACTTTCCCCACAGCCAGCGGCGGGAATCCTTCCTGTACCGCTCTGACTCTGACTTTGACCTTTCACCCAAAGGTCCTTCCAGAAACTCCTCCACTGCCAGTGACCTGTAAGTTCATTTCCAACCCAGCTGCTCCACGCGGCGATACTATTGATGTATTTCTTTGTGAACATGAGCCACTCTAATGCATATTATACAATGGTTTATGTGCTGCTGTGTGTTTAGCAGAATAGGTTTTACACAAAATATGTTTTCCTTGATTTATTCCTTCATTTACACCCCTAAGAACCAATGAATCAATCAGTGAAACCTCAGTCATGCAGAGCTAAAGTCTTCTAAATCAGTGTCAGCAGTGTCTTATGTACTGTGCTTTAGGTGTAAAGATGAATTAATATACTGTATATATCCACTCCTGAATCTAAGTATATACAGGTGTATTCACAAATGTAGCATCAGACGTCAAAGCTTGGATACCAGTGTAAGATTACACGTGTTTGTTGTCTGCAAATCGCTCTTTAACAAAAAAAAGACATGTCTGTTTATGTATTTCTCTACTTGCCTGTCTTTCCTGTACGGAGAGGTTTCTCCATCCGAGGGCTCATACCGTGCTCTGATTTAAGGGTTGGCTCCCTTACAAACTGCAGCAAACAGTTGCAAACTTCATTTGCAAATTTGAAATTAGTCTCTTTGGCATTTTCTTTGGATTGCTAGAGAGACCTCTGAAGCCAAAGGGCTTCAGTTTAGGTGCTGTGCTCTCTCTTTCATAGCTTTGTTCACTGATGTTTCAAATCTATTCTGTGCATGTGCTTATATCTGAGAGGAGGACTGATAAGAAGGGTCTACCTTGAGCAACTTTTGATGAATTTGTTGTCCCAGTATTTCAATTTCTACAAGCTCAAAGCCAGTTATGAAACATGCTGCACGTTGCATATGTCTGCAATATTCACAGTCAGATCTAAAGTCTCGAAAAAAAAACAACAAAACTACAAGCAGCTGTTTTTTCCATCACAAAATGTTTGCACGTGGAATCTGCTTCACTGGGACTGCAAACCATTGGAAAGATGGGGCTACTTTTTTTGTTCGTTGTTTTATTTTTTTTTCCTATTTTTGTTTCAATTATGTCCCCAAGCAAGACTCTCCCCTCAACCCTCCACTTCATATTGTCTAAACACCTTAAAGTTTGTAAAGTAAGCAGTCACAGGTGTCCTCATCGACTCTTGCCTATCTGTTTTTAAAGGGAAGAAAGCTTGAAGCATTGGGAGGTCAACTGGTTGTCATCTCGGTGAGAAGAACATGATAAAACAAGAATTAGATAAAAACACTGACTCTGTCCCCTTGACGTCCTCTCCTGCATTCCCTCTAGATGCTTTCATGGCCATTTTCCCACCTCCCTCCTGACAAACGTGACTAAAATATCAAACACCTCACCTGTGACCCTTGTTAGACCCCCCCCCCTTCAAACACCCAGTTCTGTTTGATTTGTTTTTGCATGTGATGCTTAATCAAAACCAACCAAGTATGATAACACACTCTGTGGTTTTATTTACTTGTGAGTATTTACCAGTTCATACCTACATCACCCACCCTTCTACCTACCCCAGTCCGTTTCCTCACCAACCTTATTATACGCAGTGCATGACATATTTGTTTCTTGACATAGTTACACTTTTACAGAATAATGATGACTGAGCGATAAATGAGGACATCAGACAAGTAAATATGATAACTAATTATGTCCTCCAGCTCAGCACAGCCTCAGGTTTTAGAAAACTAGAAGTGATACCTCCTTTTTATTTACTTCATCTTAACAAAGTCAAGTTCAGCATTTTTTTTATTTAACACAGATGCATTATTAAAATTAGGTTTATACATTGGTCCTCTAGTCAGTGTTTCATGCTTTTGTCTGATGCCTGTTCCTTCTGTGTGTTCTGTTCTGTATTGCAGACACACAGAAGACATGATTGTTACACCATTCGCGCAGGTGAGTTTTCCCGAAAACCTTTCCATCTAGCTTTTGGAAGTTATATTCCTTTGTAGGTCTTAAAGAAAATGATAAACTCTAGATGGTACCAGACTGTGTTTTACTGCTCCACTGGAACAGCCCCTTAGCGTTATGTTGGCCCTGCGACAGGATCAGTCGTCCCTCTGGTGTTGCCTGGCTCTTACGTTGGATGTGCGTCACACTTGTGCTCACTTTACACCGAGAGAGAAGCAGTAAATCCAATACTGCTGGATCATGCTGTTTAAATTTGCATGCTGGCTGATAAGGCATGTACATGGTTCAGGTCTGGACACCGGATACTCCATGAGCTTTCTCCTTTCTCTGTGCTGAGTCAGTGTTTGGCTGCAGATGGGGTGACAGACGTGACATAAAGGAGTGTCAGTGATGCCATCAAAACATGAGAAAGGGAGAAGGGAATGCCTCTGTGTAGCGCTTCAGCTAGGAGGATGACTGCCTCAGTGTCTGATTTCAAAAGCTCGTCTGTGATTCATATTGCGAATAATTTGATGTAGCTCAAGATGAATTTAAGGCTATCACTGAAGTGACATCTGTGGTTTCATTACATCACAAATGTGATGTACATGTATGTCATATTTGATCAACTCATACATCCAGTCTCTTGTTCCTTTCCTGTAGGTCCTCGCCAGCCTGAGGACAGTCCGAAGTAACTTTGCCGTCATAACCGGCCAGCAGGATCGCACAGCCAGCAAGTGGGTTTTTAGAAAATGTCACATCTCACCATCACACCTGAGGAGTATAATCCTGCTGTAGTAACAGTATGTCTTTGTACTTGCTGACTGTGGTTGATCTCTGTCTACAGGACGCGATCCTCAGGCAGCAATCCGCCATCCATGTGCAAGACCAGCCTTGCAGGTCGGTACCGGTATTAGGCTTTTTACAAATCGATATCCTATAATCAACATTGATCAGAAACACACAGAACAGCAAGAACATTATCATGCTTGTCAGAATACTCCTTTACAAGTAAAATCCTAGGTAAAAGTATGTAAGTTTTATCAGTATGATGTACTAAACGTGTGAAAAGAAAAGTTAGTATAAAGTCTAAATACTCAAGTAAAGTACCTTAAACTACTTTCTTCACTGATGAAATCTAACATTTATTCATGACCAGTTGTTCTCAAACAAGAACAGTAAGTTTACAGCCCAATTTGAGTTCGAGTTTAAAACTCTTTTTGAATGTTGACCAGTGTGTGAATGCTCTCTAACAGCTGAATCCATCCCCATAATGCCTTCCTGTGTTTATCTGCTACAGAGGAGCCTCACCAGCAGCTGGCCATAGAGACTCTAGATGAGCTGGACTGGTGTTTGGAACAACTAGAGACGCTGAAAACTCGACACTCTGTCAGCGAGATGGCTTCAAACAAGGTACTTCAACATAATACACAACACTAACACAGTTAGACACTCGAGTAGGCCACAGAGGGATACACTGAACATACACACCTGTAGGCGGATGAAAGGCAGATACACACTGCTTCACCGTTCAACATTTAATATAGCTAGGTTCAATGCAAGGTTGCAGTGCACTCATTTTAATCTGTACTGTGATTCACCCCCCTGAAGGATTTTATAAGTTATGTGCATCTTGTTGCCATTTCTAGGTAGTCAGATTCTAACTCCATGAACACGGTACAGTAGATGACCCTGAACTGAGTGAGGTCAAAGCTCACAGATTTTCAAGAACATATTTCCAATAAAAAATGATATGAAAATATTTTGATGTTCGTCACACAGTAAAACCTATTACAGTAGATGCACTGTTGCTCTCTCACGTCACTGCAACGGCTGCTTCAGATGAGACCTTAGTGGGCAGAATTCAACAGTCTTCTACAGTCTTCTAGTGTTTCCCTTTTGAGATGAAATACATCAGCATTTTTATTAGAATGGAAAATAAAAATAATACATAAAGCATGTTAATAATGGGAATCTTCGGCTGCACACAGCTGTTTTGTGCCCAAATTAGAATGGGCTCCAAGTACAACACTAAGCCCGGGGACTGTGTGTGATACGCTGTAAGTGCAGTTAGTCTCCACTGATCCCTAAACAAATCTGAAAGCTCACTAATACATAGAATCCGTCATGAAAATATGAATAGAAGCTCCCATCAGATGGGAGAGAGGCTTATTCTATGAATGGGCGTGATGGTTTCAACCATGCATATAGAGACTAGACCTACAGACACACCCTTCCCCCCACTTGTGCAGAAAAATGTGAATGAGGTAGTGGGAGATGAAGATGCAACGGCACACCCCCACCCCCACCCCAACCCCA
>NW_019525419.1:603798-604766 GCF_002814215.2 Seriola lalandi dorsalis | reverse complement strand
ATCCTTCCTCCATGTATCCCTCTCCTCTCCTCCTCTTTTCTCAGACGAGATCCTGGAGCTCATGTGATTGCATGATTAGACCGCCCACACAACATACACGTGCTCCTCGTACTAACACACGCGTACACACTCTTCCTCCCATCACATACATGTACATCGCCCGCCTTGCCTCCTGTCACATACATTGCCTACTCGGATATATATACCATTACGCATGCCACACGCTCACATGGCGGCAGCAGAGTTTCGTGGGAGGCAAGACCCCCTGCACACACACGCACACACACACACACTAACACTAACCACCCCACCCAACCACCCACCCACTCCCCCCATTGCTGCAGATCAGTCAATGAGCAGCTTCAGTCAGTGGGGAAGAATTATCCATGCTGGCACTTGGGAACAAAGGCAGATACACGGGAGCGAACATCGTTTCTGAATGGCTGATGACCTTATCGAAGGGTTTTGTTTAGAGAAGTTCCCTAATGACCCCTGAAAGTGTCTTTGAGGAAGAGTGAGATCTCTCTGGACCATTGAAACGACCATGTTTTTCACCAACACTGACTTGGTACTCAGTATACAACAAAGTAAACTGTGACTTCCTGTCCTTTATTGACATAATGAGACAATCATAATTATCTTTTAATATTTTGAATCAGCTCTAAAACATGGTTTAACTGTAATGTAACAAATATAACGCTGGGTTAACCAAACTGAGGAAATCTGACTCATTTTTTCTCATCGAAATGTGTGACTGTAAAGTGCCATCACAGTCCGTTTTTGCACGTTTTCCCACAGTAACATATTGTTTTCATTATGCAGCCAGCTTTGAGCATATTTCTGTATTAGAATATTTATTTATTCTCTGTTTATCATCACACTCATGATAATAATGGTCAGTGTATCGTCATCTTTGTGGTATGGGCTGTTCTGTTTGTATTTTTGGCTACTTGAATGAAATCATCCCA